>NC_133325.1:514959789-515259789 GCF_042186555.1 Aquarana catesbeiana
GCTGTCCCCTTTTGAGTACGATCATCTAGAATTTGTACAGGCATCAAGCTTGTCCCTTGGACCAAGACGTCTCCCTAATTAACCTGGTCTTAGATTCACTGTTGGGACCCTTTTAAATTTTAACCTATTCATAAATATGGAGTTTGGCAAAATAGGATTTTTAAATACAGCTTACCTGTAAAATCCTTTTCTTGGTTATACATCACGGGACACAGAGGCTTGGTAATTACTTGGTGGGTTAGATAGTACCTTCAGGTGATTGGACACTGGTAACCCTAATTACAAGGTGAGTTTCTCCCCTATATAACTCTAGTTTGTAGCCCAGAGACACCGTGGAGGCTACCCATCTGTCCCGAATCTCTTCCCGCCAGCCGCCTGCAAACTGCAGCAAAAGCATTGACAGTCTGATCTAGTGTTCCTGCTAATCGGGAACATGGATCAGAGTGTCCATGCAGTGAGCCCATCCCCCTCAGTTAACCTTTTGCTCGCCAATGACATTAACCCCTTCCCTGTCATTTATACAGTGTCAGTGTATATTTTTAGCACTGATCACTGTAATGATGTCACTGGTTCCCAAAACAGTGTCAAAAGTGTAAGCTAGGTGTCCGATCTGTCTGCCGCAATGTCGCAGTCCCGCTAAAAATCGCTGATCACCGTCATTACAAGTAAAATAAAAAATAAAAAATATCTCCTATTTTGTAGATGCTATAACTTTTGCGCAAACCAATCAATATATGCGTTATTGGGAATTTTTTACCAAAAATATGTAGCAGGGTACATATTGGCCTAAATTGATGAAGAAATTAGATATTTTTTTTTTATTGGATATGTATTATAGCAGAAATATATATATATTTTTTCAAAATTGTCGTTCTTCTTTTGTTTATAGCGCAAAAAATAGAAAACTACAGAGGTGATCAAATACCACCAAAAGAAAGCTCTATTTGTGGGGAAAAAGAGGACATCTATTTTATTTGGGTACACCATTGCACGCTTGCGCAATTGTCAAATTATCGCAGTGCTGTATCGCAAAAAAATGGCCTGGTCATTAAGGGGGTAAAACCTTCTGGGGCTGAAGTGGTTAAATTACTACTCAAATTGTTTTTCAAAAAGCGCTCTTAGCTTGTGTCCCAGAGATGATACTAATGGGGAGATAACCCAGGTAAAATATTGGCCTCTTTATTACAAGAAAAGAAAATGGCTACTTTTATTTCTAAGATTAAATCCCATTCTGGGGAGTTTGTGCACACGTTCCCTCCTATTGCACAGACCTTATGCTATTTTTTTGCAGATCTGTACTTGAGGGCTAACTCCTGAGTCCAAAAAGGAAAAACCTAGGAAAATTCTAAATTATTTGCAATAGGCACAGCTCCCCAAACTTTTACTCAGTCCCTTCAAAAGCTGGAGGTTGAGATTACGGAAGAAGAATTCTATACAGCTTTAAAATCGACACCGTTGGGTAAATCACCTGGACCGGATTATATCATTTCCTATTATAAAAGATTTAAAGAAATTCTCTCCCAGACCTGACTTCCTATGCCAACTCCATTGTGGGATCAGAGGGCTTTCAATCTGAATCACTTGCCGCACATATATCTGTGTTGCCCAAGTCAGGTAAAGATTTATGTAGCTGTGGAAGTTTTCGTTTCGTAACGTAATACTTAATGTAAAGTGGTACACGAAAGTCTTGGCTACTAGACTACTCCCTCGGATCCCGCACTGGATAGGACCAGACCAGATAGGTTTTGTCCCTGGCCGTGAACATAGGGACAATTCTTTACAAACTCTGTCTATCATCTCTTTTCTCAGGGGCAGTTCCCACCCCACCCTGTTACTTTCAACCAACGCTAAAAAAGCATTTGACAGGGAGGACTGGGATTATTTGATGTGAACTTTTGAAGTTTCCATCAAACTGCATCTTTATATGTACAACCAACCTCCCGAATTAAAGTAAACTGCCTATTAAGCGATAATTTTACACTTAAAAATGACACATGCCAAGGCTGCCCATTGTCACTAATTTCATTCTCTTTCTTTAGAACCTTTTCTTTCGATGGTGTGGTTAAATCCAAACATACATGGTGTAAAAATAAAGGGAATGGAACACAAATTGGCTGCATATACCGATATGTTATTTTATGTATAACAACCAAGGATTACTCTACCAAATATGCTGACGTTAAGAGAATTTCAATCCTATATCTAATTTTAAAATGAAGATGAATAAATCTGAAATATTAAATATATCTATACTAATGTCAGAAGCAGAGATTTTAAAATCATTATTTCCCTTTGCATGGCAACCATCTACGTTAAAGTATCTAGGTATCTATCACACATCTAATCTTAATAATCTATTTTGATATAACTACCTCCCTTTGCTTAATAACATTAATTTGGATTTAAGTAAATGATCTTCCCTTTGCTATTCTAGGTTCTAAGTAAGATTAACCACTTCCTGACCAGGCAATTTTTTTGCAATACGGCACTGCGTCGCTTTAACTGACAATTGCATGGTCGTGCGACGTACCCAAACAAAATCATCCTTCCCCACCCCCCACCCCCCCCACAAATAGAGCTTTCTTTGGGTGGTATTTGATCACCTCTCCGGTTTTTAGGTTTTGCGCTAAAAACAATAAAAGACTGACCAAAAAAACACCTTTTTTTTTCTGCTATAAAACACACACCCAATAATTAAAAAAAAAAAAATCTAATGATTCATCAATTTAGGCCAATTTGTATTCTGCTACATATTTTTGGTAAAAAAAAAACGAAACAAAGTGTATATTGATTGGTTTGCGCAAAAGTTATACCGTCTACACAATAGGGGATAGATTTATGGTGTAAATATAAACATATATATATATATATATATACACACAGTATCTCACAAAAGTGAGTACACCCCTCATATTTTTGTAACTATTTTATTATATCTTTTCATATGACAACACTGAAGAATTGACACTTTGCTACAATGTAAAGTAGTGAGTGTACAACTGTAATTTTGCTGGCCTCTCAAAATAACTCAACACACAGCCATTAATGTCTAAATGTGTAAACCGCTGGCAACAAAAGTAAGTACAACCCTAAGTGAAAATGTCCAAATTGGGCCCAAAGTGTCAATATTTTGTGTGGCCACCATTATTTTCCAGCACTGCCTTAACCCTCTGGGACATGGAGTTCACCAGAACTAGGTTGCCACTGGAGTCCTCTTCCACTCCTCCATGACGATATCATGGAGCTGGTGGTTTTTAGAGACCTTGCGCTTCTCTACCTTCTGTTTGAGGATGCCCCACAGATGCTAAATAGGGTTTAGGTCTGGAGACATGCTTGACCAGTCCATCACCTCTCAGCTTCTTTAGCAAGGCAGTGGTCATCTTGGAGGTGTGTTTGGGGTCGCTATCATGTTGGAATACTGCCCTACAGCCCAGTCTCTGAAGGGAGGGGATCTTCTCTGCTTCAGTATGTCACAGTACATGTTGGCATTCATGGTTCCCTCAATGAACTGTAGCTCCCCAGTGCTGGCAGCACTCGTGAAGCCCCAGACCAGACACTCCCACCACCATGCTTGACCGTAAGCAAGACACACTTTGTACTCTCCACCTGGTTGCCGCCACACATGCTTGACACCATCTGAACCAAATAGGTTTATCTTGGTCTCATCAGAGCACAGGACATGGTTGCAGTAATCCATGCCTTTAGTCTGCTTGTCTTCAACAAACTGTTTGCAGGCTTTCTTGTGCATCATCTTTAGAAGAGGCTTCCTTCTGGGACAACAGCCACGCAGACCAATTTGATGCAGTGTGCGGCGTATGGTCTAAAACCTGACAGGCTGGCCCCCCCACCCCTTCAACCTCTGCAGCAATGCTGGTAGCACTCATACATCTATTTCCCAAGGACAACCTCTGGATTTGACACTGAGCACGTGCACTCAACTTCTTTGGTCAACCTTGGCGAGGCCTGTTCTGAGTGGAACCTGTCCTGTTAAACTACTGTATGGTCTTGGTCACCATGTTGCAGCTCAGTTTCAGGGTCTTGGCAATCTTCTTATAACCTAGGCCATCTCTATGTAAAGCAATTCTTTTTTTTTTTTTTTTTAGAGCCTCAGTTTTTTGCCATGAGGTACCATGTTGAACTTCTAGTGACCAGTATGACAGAGTGAGAGCGATAACACAAAATTTAACACGCCTGCTCCCCATTCACACTCGAGACCTTGTAACACTAATGAGTCACATGACACCGGAAGGGTAAATGGCTAATTGGGCCCAATGTGGACATTTCCACTTAGGGGTGTACTTGCTTTTGTTGCCAGCAGTTTAGACATTAATGGCTGTGTGTTGAGTTATTTTGAGGGGACAGCAAATGTACACTGTTATACAAGCTGTACACTCACTACTTTACATTGTAGCAAAGTGTAATTTCTTGTCACATGAAAAGATATAATAAAATATTTACAAAAATGTGAGGGGTGTACTCACTCTTGTGAGATACTATGTGTGTGTGTGTGTATATATATATATATATATATATATATATATATATATATATATATATATATATATATATATATATATATATATATATATATATATATATATATATATATACACATACAAACATGTAATAAAAAATAAATTATATATATATAATTTATTTTTTATTACATGTTTGTATGTGTATATATTATATTTAACTTGTAATGGCAGTTTTTAGTGGGGCTGACATTTTTGACACTTTTTTTTTTTTTTTTTTAATGAACCAGTGACTTTATTACAGTGATCAGTGCTAAAAATATGCACTGACATTGTACTAATGGCACTGGCAGGGAAGGGGTTAACATCAGGGGCGATCAAGGGGTTAAATGTGTTCCCTCACTGTGTGTTCTTACTGTATGGGGGATGGGCTGCCTGGAACAACACACAGATCCGTCTTCCAGACCCATTTTGTCAAATGCATGGGCAAACTTTTGTCAAAGGCATGGGAAGCTAGGCATTGTCATAGGGGACATGTACAAATGCAAATAAAGCAAGGAGACAGTCTAATTTATGAGTTTTTGAAGGCAAGATGCGCAAATCCTTTAACGTGATTCGGAGATGCCTCTGAAGCATTACACAATGATGTAGGATTTTTTTTTTTAATGGATGCCTTGGTGACGGTGTAGTCTGACATGTTTGGATTTGGCTGTAAACTCCCCCCCCCCAACAATCAACTTGGATTACGTACTACTGCAGCACCCAAATCTGATTCTTATCATAAAAGAAAACCCCCTTTTTTTTTTTTTTTTTTTTTTTTTTTTTTTCCAGGCGTAGTTAGTCACATTCAACTGGACTGATTTTGTTAAAGCGGTTTTGTAGTTTTATCTAAGCCACGTCTTCAGTTCGGAGGGTCAAGAAAATGCCACTGAGTTTATATCAGAATTGAAGTAGCTTTGATAAACTAGCAAATGTCCTCAACGTTATAGAGCAACTCAAACTCAATGTGACTAACTACTGCTAGCCATACAATGAATTGGATAAACAAGAACTTTTGCAGACCTGCTATGTTGATGCCCATTTGAAAAAAAAGACCGGTTCAAAGTTGAAAATGTAAGGTTATGCACTTGGGTACTAAAATATGTATGCAAGATACTCTATTAGGAGTAGCTCCACTGGGAAAATATGTGATTGAAAAAGATTTGGGTGTGCTTGTAGACCAGATTTGGAAATGGCATGCACTGCCAAGTTGTAGCTACTGTAACTAATCTAGCAGAATACTCACGCATTTAAAGGGTATTTATTTAAAGGATAGATCTATAATTCTACCACTCTCCAAAACACTGGTTGGCCCTTCTCTTGAGTATGCAGTTCATTTTGGGTCACCAATCTCAGTAAGGATATCCTTGAACTGGAGAGAGCTCAGAGAAGAGCTGCAGAATTGATAAGGGAGCTGAAGGACCTTTTGTTTTTAAGGAACAAGAAGCACTTCGGCACTTCGGCACTTCAAGTTCAGGGGCCCCTCAACATAGAAATTACACGCGGTTCGCACCAGGACTCTCGAACATTGCAAAAGTTAAGACCCGAACCCTGGACCCCATTGAAGTCTACGGGACCTGAATCTGAAAAATCAAGTGTCCCCATTTTGAAGGCTTATATGAACTTTATTGGCCATAAAAAGGGTATGAGGGCCCGGTACTGCCCTGGAGGACATGTGTCAATGCAAATTTTTTTTTTTTTTTTAAGATCTTGTTCAAAAAAATATAATTTAGGTTCCAGAGAAGACACTTTTCTGTGTTTTTTGTTTGTGTGTTTTTATTTATTTACTCCATGTGTAAAAATACACATTACACAGGTAATTGGAACTGGCAAGTCATATATCAGTTATGCAACACACTACAAATTAGTTATAAATAGGGAACCCCCCTGTTCTGTTTGTAGCAGAACTCCTGAACAGGGGAAATGTCCTATCCCGAACAGCGAGCCCCATTGAAGTCTATGGGAACCGAACAGGAAAAATAAAGTGCCCATTTTGAAGGTTTATATGCAAGTAATTGGCCATAAAAGGGGTCTGGGTACTGCCCTGTGGGGTATGTATCAATTAAATGTATCGATTAAAATACAGTCAGCAGGAGGCCTCCCAGAAGGCGGCAGCGCTTTTGTTTTTGCTTTTTCTATTTTTCAGTTCGGTCGGGTGTCGTAATTGACGGTGGATTTACATTGAGGGACACCTTAATAAAGGATTTGTCAAACTGTCTTTTTTTTTTTTTTTTTTTTTTGACACTTTTGTGATGAATGGGTATGGGTACTATGTACCCATACCCATTCACATGGGGGGGGGGGGGATCCAGTGGCCTTGTTAACGGGGCGGGCTTCCAGATTCTGATAAGCCCCATGCCCCCCTTTTTTTTTTTTTTTTTTTTTTTTTTTTTTTATTCAGCTGTCAGCGGGGAAACTTATTGACAACTGATAATTCATCGGTTTTTAACCACTTCAGCCCCGGAAGGATTTACCCCCTTCCTGACCAGAGCACTTTTTACAATTTGGCACTGCGTCGCTTTAACTGCTAATTGCGCGGTCATGCAATGCTGTACCCAAACGAAATTTGCGTCCTTTTCTTCCCACAAATAGAGCTTTCTTTTGATGGTATTTGATCACCTCTGCCATTTTTATTTTTTGCGCTATAAACGGAAAAAGACCGAAAATTTTGAAAAAAAATGATATTTTCTACTTTTTGTTATAAAAAAAATCCAATAATCTCAATTTTAGTCATACATTTAGGCCAAAATGTATTCGGCCACATGTCTTTGGTAAAAAAAATGTCAATAAGCGTATATTTATTGGTTTGTGCAAAAGTTATAGCGTCTACAAACTAGGGTACATTTTCTGGAATTTACACAGCTTTTGTTTATGACTGCCTATGTCATTTCTTGAGGTGCTAAAATGGCAGGGCAGTACAAACCCCCCCCCCCAAATGACCCCATTTTGGAAAGTAGACACCCCAAGAAAATTGCTGAGAGGCATGTTGAACCCATTGAATATTTATTTTTTTTGTCCCAGGTGATTGAATAATGACAAAAAAAAAAAAAAAAAAAAAAAAAAAAAATTTACAAAAAGTTTCCACTAAATGATATATTGCTCACACAGGCCATGGGCATATGTGGAATTGCACCCCAAAATACATTCAGCTGCTTCTCCTGAGTACGGGGATACCACATGTGTGGGACTTTTTGGGAGCCTAGCCGCATACGGGGCCCCGAAAATCGAGCACCGCCTTCAGGATTTCTAAGGGCATAAATTTTTGATTTCACTCCTCACTACCTATCACAGTTTTGAAGGCCATAAAATGCCAAGATGGCACAAAACCCCCCCAAATGACCCCATTTTGGAAAGTAGACACCCCAAGCTATTTGCTGAGAGGCATGGTGAGTATTTTGCAGCTCTCATTTGTTTTTGAAAATGAAGAAAGACAAGAAAAACATATTTTTTTTTTTCTTTTTTCAATTTTCAAAAGTTTGTGACAAAAAGTGAGGTCTGCAAAATACTCACTATACCTCTCAGCAAATAGCTTTGGGTGTCTATTTTCCAAAATGGGGTCATTTGGGGGGGGTTTGTGCCATCTGGGCATTCCATGGCCTCCGAAACTGTGATAGGCAGTGAAGAGTGAAATCAAAAATTTACGCCCTTAGAAAGCCTGAAGGCGGGGCTTGGTTTTCGGGGTCCCGTACGCGGCTAGGCTCCCAAAAAGTCTCACACATGTGGTATCCCCGTACTCAGGAGAAGCAACAGAATGTATTTTGGGGTGTAATTTCACATATTCCCATGGCATGTTTGAGCAATATATCATTTAGTGACAACTTTGTGCAAAAAAATAAATAAATAAATAAATAATTTGTCTTTTTCCCGCAACTTGTGTCACAATATAAAATATTCCATGGACTCGACATGCCTCTCAGCAAATAGCTTGGGGTGTCTACTTTCCAAAATGGGGTCATTTGGGGGGTTTTTGAACTATCCTGGCATTTTATGCACAACATTTAGAAGCTTATGTCACACATCACCCACTCTTCTAACCACTTGAAGACAAAGCCCTTTCTGACACTTTTTGTTTACATGTAAAAATTATTTTTTTTTGCAAAAAAATTACTTTGAACCCCCAAACATTATATATTTTTTTAAAGCAAATGCCCTACAGATTAAAATGGTGGGTGTTTAATTTTTTTTTTTCACACAGTATTTGCGCAGCGATTTTTCAAACGCATTTTTTGGGGAAAAAACACACTTTTTAAAATTTTAATACACTAAAACACACTATTTTGTCAAAATGTTTGATGAAATAAAAAAGATGATCTTAGGCCGAGTACATGGATACCAAACATGACATGCTTTAAAATTGCGCACAAACGTGCAGTGGCGACAAACTAAATACATTTTTAAAAGCCTTTACAGGTTACCACATTAGATTTACAGAGGAGGTCTACTGCTAAAATTACTGCCCTCGATCTGACCTTCGCGGTGATACCTCACATGCATGGTGCAATTGCTGTTTACATTTGACGCCAGACCGACGCTTATTTTTAAACTGTTCCTTTCATTTTTATTTTTTTTTAAATCATTTTTATTATCTCAGGGAATGTAAATATCCCCTATGATAGCAATAGGTAGTGACAGGTACACTCTTTAGAAAAAATTGGGGTCTATTAGACCCTAGATCTCTCCTCTGCCCTCAAAGCATCTGACCACACCAAGATCGGTGTGATAAAATGCTTTCCCAATTTCCCAATGGCGCTGTTTACATCCGGCGAAATCTAAGTCATGAAATGCTCGTAGCTTCCGGTTTCTTAGGCCATAGAGATGTTTGGAGCCATTCTGGTCTCTGATCAGCTCTATGGTCAGCTGGCTGAATCACCGGCTGCATTCTCAAGTTCCCTGTTGGGACAGGAGAGCCAGAGAAAAACATGGAAGACGGTGGTGGGGGGGCATTCCCTCCCACTGCTTGTAAAAGCAGTCTAGAGGCTAATTAGCCGCTAGGATTGCTTTTACATGAAAGCCGACCACTGGCTGAAAAGAATGATACCAAGATGATACCTAAACCTGCAGGCATCATTCTGGTATAACCACTCAAAGTCCAGCAACATACCAGTACGTTGCTGGTCCTTGTTGGGCATACATTGTAAACTTTTTTTTCATGCAGCCTGTGGGCTGAACGAAAAAAAGATATTGATCGGTGGGTATGCCCACCATTAGAATACCTCCCTTCATCCACCCACTTCTAATGATGGGCATACATGCACCGTATATATATGCCGAAGCATGGGGGCATCCTCCCGCAAAAGGCAGGAGCAAATCGCTCCTCCACCCACTGCTGCCCCCATGCTTCGGCATATATGCTGAAGTATGTAACTGTGGTGGTGAAATCACCTCCGACAGCGCTGGAGTCACGGCTTTATGTATCGTGGGAGCAAACGCTGTTGCTGTCAAGATAAATAAATCCGTGCTGCACCTGAATGGCGTACCTGCTAAGCAAATGATGGTTAACAAAAAAACAAAGTAACATTACAGTATAACAGTAATACTTACCATACCTGCAAAGCAAAATACAAAAAAACATAGTAAAAAATAAAACATTTAACGCAACCTGTGCCTACCTAAAATATATATATGCCGAAGCATGGGGGCATCCTCCCGCAAAAGGCAGGAGCAAATCGCTCCTCCACCCACTGCTGCCCCCACGCTTCGGCATATATGCTGAAGTATGTAACTGTGGTGGTGAAATCACCTCCGACAGCGCTGGAGTCACGGCTTTATGTATCGTGGGAGCAAACGCTGTTGCTGTCAAGATAAATAAATCCGCTCTGCAGCTGAATGGCGTACCTGAAAACAAAAAAGTGGTTAACAATAAAAAAACAAAGTATAAAAAAATTGCATACCTATAAAGCAAACATGATAAAAACATAACAATAAAACATTGCAGTATAGAATGCAGAACAATAGAGAGAGAATAGAGAGAGAACAATAAAACAACAACTATTTTTGTGTTTTTTATTTTATATATTTTTTTGTGTTTTTTTTTCTTTTTTTTTTTTTTTTTACTTTTTTTTGTTTTTTTTACACTTTTTTTTTGTAACTTTAACTTTTGTAACTGGTACCAGGTTTGGGTCTCTCAAAATGCGACAGCATCTTGGGAGACCCTGTGAAAGTGTGTCCTAGTCTGTGCAGTGCTGTACCCTACGCTAATATTCCACTAGTGTATGGTAGCGTTCAAAACATTCACTAATGCAAAGACCAGGATTGCCAGGACAGAGGGGACAATAATACCGGGTGTCACGCCTAAATCCGCGCTTGCTGCAGACACGACATCTTTTTTGGGGGGTTCGTTGGGTAGGGGTACTCGGGAGGGCATAAAGAAAATGCCTCTCATGCAGCCGGCTTACTGCATTTGGTTGGGGATGGTGAGGTGGAGCACCGTCTGGATACAGAAGGGCTCTGACGATCTCTTCCTGGAATTTAAGGAAGGATCCAGTCTGTCCTGAAGCTCTGTATAGCACATAAGCATTCAGCAAAGCCAATTGAAATAAATAAACAGACACTTTTTTGTACCAGCGTCTGGCCTTACGGGCAATTAGGTACGGCGCCAACAACTGGTCATTGAGGTCCACCCCTCCCATATTAAGGTTATATTCGTGGACACAGAGGGGTTTCTCCACAACACCAGTCGCCGTAGGAATTTGGACCATCGTGTCTGCATGAAGGGAGGTGAGAACGAAAACATTCTTCTTATCCCTCCACTTTATAGCGAGCAAGTTATTATACTTCAAGCAGGCTCTCTCCCCCAGCCTAAGACGGGAATCTACAAGCCGCTGGGGAAAGCCCCGGCGATTAGGTCACACGGTGCCACATGCTCCAAACTGATGATCAAAAAGGTGGCTAAAAAGTGGCACGCTCGTATAATAATTGTCCACGTACGAGTGGTACCCCTTTCCGAATAAGGGTGACACCAAGTCCCACACTATCTTGCCAGCGCTTCCTATGTAGTCAGGGCAGTTTGTCGGCTCTACGTGACTATCTTTGCCCTCGTAAACCATAAAACTACATGTATAGCCTGTGGCCCTGTCACAGAGCTTATACATCGTGCCAGATACGGGGTCAAGCTTGCTGGGAAGGTACTGTTTGAATGACAAGCGGCCAGAAAATTTAACCAGGGACTCATCAACGCAGACAACTTGATGGGGAGTAAACAAGTCTGCAAAACGTTGGTTAAAGTGGTTTACAAGGGGCCGAATTTTGTAGAGCCGATTGTATGCAGGGTCTCCACGAGGACGACAGAGTTCATTGTCGTTGAAGTGCATGAACCGCAAAATCTGCTCGTATCATGCCCTGGCCATGGAGGCAGAGAACAAGGGCGAATGGTAAATTGGGTCAGTGGACCAATATGACCGCAACTCACTCTTTTTATTCAACCCCATGAGGAGGGAAAGGCCCAGAAAGATCTTAAATTCGGAAACCGTAATTGGTTTCCAATCTCTGGCAAGGGAGGACTGGGGAATAGTGGCGATGTGTTGACCAGCGTACAAATTGCTTTGGTCCACAATAGATCTATAGAGATCTTCGGTGAAAAACAGCGAATAAAAATCCAGTGGCGTAAAGTCAACTGTTTCCACCTGAATTCCGGGTTGGCCAGTGAAAGGGGGAAGTACGGGTGCTGCAGAAGTGGTGGGTACCCAATTCGGATTGGCGAATGCAGCAGGAAGGGCACTATGGGCACGACGGGCCTGTGTTCGTCTTCTTGGTGGCAGCGGGACACTACTTGTGCTTGCCACCTCGCCATCTTGAACTGCACTTATGGGACTCGCCACGTCACCAAGTGTTACTGCAGTGCTGGATGTACGACCAGGGTGTACTAGGCCGCTGGTGCTTGCCAGTTCACCAGAAGGAATAGCGGCACTAGTACTTCTCTGCTCCATACGAGAGCCCTGCGGTTCTTGCACTTCAAGGACAGAATAAGTTCGGGGTCTGGTACGTCTGACCTTAGCAGGGACCACAACTCCGTCTTCAGAGCTATCTGTCATGGAGCCGCTGTCCTCTACAGGATCGTATTCTGAGCCTGAATCTGACAGATGAGTGACTTCCTCTTCACTATCTGTCATGCTCAGAAAACTGTAGGCCTCTTCACTAGTGTACCTTCGATTTGCCATTTTGGGCTCTAAATTTAGGGGTACACTAGTGAGACTCACAGGCAAAAAAGCTCCTGACTGTCAGCGAAAACGCTACCAAAAAACTGTTAGCGATCGCAGGGATCAGGCCTGACTCTGCGAATGCTGCAGTTATGTGTGCTTAGTGTTTTGTAAGTGACAGTTATCGATCGATATTGCACTTGGGTGGGCTGGGCTGGGCTGGGCCGAGGAGCAAAACGCAGGTGCTAGCAGGTATCTGGGCTGATCCCGCTAACACTGCGTTTCAGGGAACCCTAAACTGCTGGGGAGTATAGATCTGATCGGATCAGATATCGATCTGTTCAGATACTATAGCACTAAGGGAGGTGTATGCTGCGTGCGTGGGTTTTAGCGGTACTGGCGCTAAACTGACGCTGCCTGGGGCGACGCAGACCTTATCTGATCCTAAAAACGTAACTTCTATCACCGCCGGGCAATTAGGGGGTTAAACCTTTATAAGGTAATAAACGGCGGGTGCCCTAAAACTATAATAAACTATAATAAACTATAATAAACTACAAAAAACAAACTATCTAACCAGCGTCACCCGTAACACTTATACGGTGATCGCTGGTGAAAGGGTTAACTAGGGGGCAATCAGGGGGTTAAAACCTTTAGCAGGTAGTATATGGGGGTCCCTGTCGCTATAAAACACTGACAGCGAACCTATATACTTACCTCCCTAAACTAGCGTCACCTGTGTCACTAATACAGCGATCAGAAAAACGATCGCTTAGCGACACTGGTGACGGGGGGTGATCACGGGGTTAACCTTTATTAGGGGGGTTAGGGGGGTACCCTGGACCTAAAGGGGGGTACCCTAGACCTAAAGGGGGCTAACCTAACTGCCCTAACACTTATAACTGTCACAAACTGACACCAATGCAAAAAAAAAAAAAAACACTTGCTATTGTTGTCAGAGTGACAGGGGGTACAGGGGGGTGACAGGGGGGTGAAAAGTGTGCCTGCGTGTTCTACTGTAAGTGTAGTGTTGGTGCACTTACTTGGATGTCTTCTCTCCTCGGCGCCGGATCAAAAAGACCGGCTCGAGAAGGGATGACATGACTTCCTCTCCCTCTGTTTACATTACAGAGGGAGAGGAAGCATTTGATTTGCTGGGAGCGATCGGGAGGGGGTGGCCATCAATGGATGGCCTCCCCCTGACCTCTCATCGCCCGCGAAGAAGAGCCGACCGCCTACGGCACCATCTTATATTGCACCCACCCCCCCAGTGTTGAGAGCATGTGGGGGGGCGCTCGTCCCCCCCCCCCCCCCCCCTTTCCTAACTTGCCAGGCTGCATGCTCGGCTAAGGGTCCGGTATAGGTTTTGGGGAAACTCCACGCTGTTTCTTTCTTTATTTTCTAATAGCCGGGTGCCAGCAATTGTAACTGTGAGTCATTTTAAATGGTATTTTTTTTTTTCTTTAGAAATGTCAGTTATGCCATGTTCTGTATAGGCTACAAATGTGCCACTTTACAGGCACATTAAGGTGGCCCCCAGGCACGATATTAAAAGAACATTTTCATTGTTGCACTTTAAAGTGATTGTAAAGGATCGTTTTTTTTTTTTTTTTAAATAACAAACATGTCATACTTGCCTCCACTGTGCAGCTTGTTTTGCACAGAGTGGCCCCCCTGAACATCCTCTTCTGGGGTCCCCCTGGCGGCTCTCATGGCTCCTCCCCGCATCAGATAACCCCCTAGAAAGTACGTTCTCCCGAGGGGGTTACCTTGCAGGCACGCTCCCGTGTCCAGCATTTGCGTCCATAGACACGAATGCCAGCTCGGCCCCACCCCCGGCACCCGCGTCATATTTGATTGACAGCAGCGGGAGCCAATGGCTGTGCTACTATCAATCTATCCAATCAAGAGCTAGGACCCCGTGGAGAGAGGGACAGTGTGTCCCCGCCGACGAGATGAAGGGGCTCAGGTAAGTAAAATGGGGGGCTGGGGGCCGGTGACTGCCAGGTGTTTTTTTTTTCACCTTAATGCATAGGATGCATTAAGGTGAAAAAACACGAGGGTTTTCAACCCCTTTTTAAGCATCATTAAAATTTAAAATCGCTACTCCTGAAAAATGGTTTTTTTAACTAAAAACACAATTTTGATGCATGCCCCCCAGGGCATTACCTAGACCCCCTTACCCCTTTTATGTCCAATTCCTTCCAAATAATTCCTTCCTTCCTTCCTTCCTTCCTTCCTTCCTTCCTTCCTTCCTTCCTTCCTAGGAAACACGTATACCAAATTAGCTTAAAAGGTGGTTCTTCAGGCCTCCCTCTTCAGTTATTGTTTCCTGCTGGACAGGAAGGAGCACGTTAAGGAACTAAGGGAGCTCCATGTCTCAGGACTGTCCTGTGAAGAGCCCCTGGCATTGACTCTCCTCTGCCTGGGCACCTCTCTGTCCTGCTGGGGAAGAATGCGATGCCAGCCCCACTGCTGCTGTTAACTCAGAGAGAGCAGAACCCCGGGTGACTACAGCCACTTCCCCCTACAGCGCCGTACCTGCACTTGAGGTGATTCCTGGGCCGGCGGGCGAGAGACGCTCGGCCGGCCATGCCGGTGACCTTGGTTGCTCTTCCGGCTTCAGCGTGCAGTGTAGGGGGCGGGGCTTCTGCTTTCCGACAGATGGAAGTGACGATGTACCTCTGGCGGAACCGCGTCATCAGGGGGCACCGTGAGACATAGTTCCGGTCTCTGAGGCACAGCGGTGGATACACAGGCATCTGGATCAGTGTACAAGGCTCGGCAAGGCTGCGCGAAACACCAGGGAACATGGAGACATCTGCACAAGCGATAGACTCCGGTTCTGTAGGCTCCGGCACCTCCCAGGTAAAGTGGTGAGGGTGGACAATTTCTTACACTGGGGGTCTCAGGGTTCTTGGGACCCAAGTAACTCCCTACCTGGGTGGGGAACCTCAGGTGATGGGCTGGGCACTTCCTAGGCTGACCCTAGCACAGTGGTGGTTTGGGTCAGGGAGGCATACTAATGGAAGTTTGTCCTCTTGTCTTCTCTATTTAGTTTTCGGGTTAAAACCCAGGACAGAACTCAGATACAGCTGCCTGCCTGTGCTGTATGTGGGACTAAGTTAGGCCCCAATTGGGAGAAGCCACTATGCCCCGATTGTCAGTAGTCTCGTCAAGGATGATTCCGTGGCAGAATGTCACAAAATCCTGACTTCAGTTAAAGACGAGCTTGCGTCCACATTTCAGTCATTTAAAGGAATGATGGATAGGAGGCAGGGTCCCTCCCTACCCAGGGCAGCCAGATGCAGGGTCCCTCCCTACCCAGGGCAGCCAGTTTGCCTTCCCTATCTGAGCCCAGTCAGGAGGCCGAGGGGGATAGGGAGAGGGAACCTAGATCGCTAGCCTCCTCTCGTGGATTCAGCATCCGACTCGGAGGGGGAGGATGATTCATCCAGAGGGTCCAGATATAAATTGTCTCTGGATGATGTGGGGGATTTATTGAAAGCGATTTATGACACTTTAGAAATTCGTGAGGAGCAGGTCCAACTCTCAAAGCACAACCTGATGTACCAGGGGTCTAGTGCTCATAAAGCCAGGGTTTTTCCCGTGCATAAGTCTCTAATGGAGTTAATTTTCCTGGAGTGGGAACAGCTGGAAAAGAGGCTGATCTTTTCAGGTAGCCTCAAACGGATGCTTCTCATCCATGGAATAAAATTCCTAAGCTGGATGCACCCTTAGCCAAAGTCTCAAAAAAGACAGACTTAGACTTTAACGACTTTGGATCGCTCAAGGATCCCATGGATAAAAGGGGGGACGTGCTGCTAAAGAGGGCTTGGGGTGCCTCATCAATTGGGTTGAAGCCAGCTCTTGCAGCTACTTGCGTGGCCAGAAATCTGGAGTGCTAGCTATCGCAATTGCAGTCCTACATTTCGGCTGGTACATCTAGGCAACAGCTTTTGAAATTATTTCCCTTACTTTTTAAGGCGATTGGCTTTTTGGCAGGTGCCTCCACCGAGTCTGTAAAATTAGCCGCTAGGACAGCCGCACTAGTCAATGCAGCTAGAAGGGCTGTATGGCTAAAGGCCTGGACAGGTGATGCCTCCTCAAAACTTAAGCTTTGTGGGTTACCCTTTTTGGGTGACCACCTGTTTGGGCCCGGCCTTCAGGAGGCACTGGAACGTACTCAGGACAGGAAGAAAGCGTTTCCTGAGAGAAAGAAGAAAAGCGAGGGCAGATGGTTTTTTTTTTTTTGTTTGTTTTTTTTTTCGAGGCCCCAGACAACAGGGCCAGCAAGAGAGGGGTGGCCGCGCCAAGAAACATTGGATGGGCCATAAAGGGCGTGGAAGAGGAGGAATCCTATTTAATCCTCCTCAAACCACCGCAAAACCCCAGTGACTCCTGTGTCCCAGTGGGAGGGAGACTGGGGGAGTTCCTCTCACAATGGACCAATTCAACTTCAAGTCCGTTCATTTTAGACATTCTAAGGAACGGTTACAGACTGGAGTTCAATTCAGTTCTCCCCTCAAATTATCTGGTTACCCAGAGACCGGGAAAAAGCTAAAGCTCTGGGCCTATTATTAGGGGACCTAGTGGATCAGAGAGTCCTTATACAGGTGCCCAAGAAGGAGCAGGGTCAGGGGGTATACTCCCATGTGTTTGTTGTGAGAAAACCTTCAGGGAAGTTCAGACTAATCCTGAACCTCCGTCCCCTGAACCAGTTTGTAAAGTACAAGCGATCCAGGATGGAATCAATATTTTCTGTAACCAAACTCCTCTTTCCAGGATGCTATATGGCCACGGTAGATCTCAGGGATGTCTACCTGCATGTCCCTATACATCAGGAATTTCAAAAATTCCTCAGGCTAGAGGTTAGAATAAATTCGGAAGTTCTGCACTTCCAGTTCTGTGCACTACCTTTCGGTCTGTCCTCTTCACAGAGAATCTTCACAAAGGTTCTAGCGGAGGCCTTGGCTCCGCTAAGAATCAGGGCCATTACGGTGATCCCCTACCTGGACGATCTCCTGTTTTGTGGCCCCCTCTTTTCATCAACTAGGGAGAGATTTGCAGGAGGCCCAGAGTTTCCTGCTATCTCTCGGGTGGCTAATCAACCAGGAGAAGTCTCAGCTGACCCCGGTTCAGGAGGTCCTGTATTTAGGGTACAAAATCCCTTCAGTGGAGATGAAGGTGTTTCTCCTCAGGGAAAAGATCCTGAAGGTGGATCAGACAGTAGCCCAGCTTCAAACCAATCGGGTAGCCAGGATCAAAGAGGTGATAAGAGTTCTGAGTCTGACGTCCTGTTTCCCAGCGGTTCCTTGGGCAAGACTTCATCAGTGCCCTCTGCAGAATCTCATGCTGCGTTTCTGGGATGGCAGAAAACAAAGCCTAGATCATCCTATGCTCCTACCAGCAAAAATCAAAAGGGCTTTATAGTGGTGGCGAGCTCATCACAATCTGGAAGTAGGTCTGTCCTGGGCCCATCCTGCGGCCATAGTGGTGACCACCGATGCCAGTGCTTGGGGATGGGGAGCACACCTGGAGGGGTCCTTAGCCCAAGGAGCCTGGTCACCAGTAGAGGCTAGTCGATCCTCAAATCAGAGGGAGCTTCTGGCAATTCTGAGGGCTATAGACGCTTTCCAGTCCCGGATAGGTGGACAGCACCTACAGGTAAGGACAGACAATGCGGCGGCTGTCGCATATGTGAACAAACAGGGAGGCACAAGGATCTCCGCTCTACAGACCATAGCCAACAAAATTCTGTGCTGGGCCGAGGTGAATCTAGCCTCTTTGTCAGCCATTCACCAGAAAGGCTCTCAAAATTTGCTGGCAGATTTTCTCAGCCGCCAGCACGTGTCAGGACGAGTGGTTCCTCAACATAAATGTTTTTAGGGAGATTGTACAGTGTTGGGGACAACCGGAGGTGGACCTCTCGCCTCGGAGGCCAACAAGAAGGCGGCACAATTCTTTTCCATCCACCCACAGGATCAGGCCACAGGGATAGACGCCTTTGCCAATCCTTGGCAGTTCAACCTGTTATGCCTTTCCTCCAGTGCGGCTGATAGCTGCGGTTCTCCAAAGATTTCTGACAGAATCGACGGATCTGATCCTAGTAGCGCCAATTTGGCCAAAGAGACCCTGGTTTGCCAATTTGAAGAGACTGGCCATTTGTCCTCCTTTTACCCCTCCTGGTCCTGGCATGGTATCTGAGGAACAGCTGTTGAGAGCGCAGGGGTTTTCAGAGAGAGTGATTAGAACTCTTCTCGAGTGCCATAAACCGGTAACCAGGGCTTTTTATGCCAAGGTATGGAAAAGGTTTAATTCTTGGTTTGTAGAGCAGGGGCTGAATCATCCTGGGATTCCGGCAGTCCTGGATTTCCTCCAGACAGGTGTAGAACTGGGCCTTTCTGTTAGTACATTGAAAGTTCAGACTAAGTATTCCTTGAGTATTTTCTTGCAGACCTCACTTCAGCAAAATCAATTCGTTATTAATTTCTTCAAGGCTCTGGCGAGGTCCAGGCCAGTGAAGGTTACAGCCTGCCCCACTTGGGATCTAGCCTTGGTCCTCAGAGCACTTACTGGTAGTCCCTTCGCACCCCTGGAGAAATCCATGCTAAAATGGGTGGTACTCAAAACAGTTTGTCTGATAGCTATCAAGTCAGCCAGAAGGGTGAGTGATTTGCAGGCTCTCTCTATTCGGGAGCCATTTTTGTTGATTCGGGAGGATAGGATCGTTCTTAAGACAGATCCCAGTTTTCTCCCAAAGGTAGCATCTACGTTCCATAGAACTCAGGACATTGTCCTGCCAACTTTCCGTTTCACCTCAGAAGCAGATGAGGAGGAATCTTTAAGTTTATTAGATGTTAAGAGAAGCCTTTTAGTTTATTTAGGGGTCACTAGAAGCTTTAGGAACTCAGACTCTTTTTGTTAATTTTTTGGGGGCCCGCAAGGGTTGTAGGGCCTCTAAATCTTCCATCGCTAGATGGATAAGAATGGCAATCATAGAAGCCTATAAGTTGGAAGGTAGACAAGCACCATTAGTCAAGGCACATTCCACCAGGTCAGTCTCGGTTTCATGGGCAGAGAGGACCGGCGCCTCTCCGGAGGTCATCTGCAAGGCTGCAACATGGTCCAGCTACTCTACATTTGCTACACATTACCGTCTGGATTTATTGTCTGACAAAGAGCAGACATTTGGACGATAGGTCCTCCAGGCAGTGGTCCCGCCCTGACAAAGTAAGTTTCTTGCTTATCATCTCAGAGGCTGTCCTGGAAGACGAAAGGAGAAAACCGGAGTTAGACTTACCTGTAACTCTTTTTCTAGGAGTCTTCCAGGACAGCCTGGTTTCCCACCCGGTGTTTTCTTTTAACTGGTGTTGGAGATATGTACTGAAGTTGTGTTAGTGTGTTATGTCTTTCAGAGCCTTCCGGTAGTTCTTGTTTAAACTGAAGAGGGAGACCTGGAGGACCACCTTTTTAAGCTAATTGGGTATACGTGTTTTCCGTCCCGGAGGGAGGAGCCCTATGTCTCAGAGGCTGTCCTGGAAGACACCTAGAAAAAGTTACCGGTAAGTCTAACTCTAGCTTTTTTCCCCAGAACTTTTTTTTTTTTTTTTTTTTATTCAGCTGTCAGCACAGAAACCCGTTGATAGTTGATGACTCATCTGCTCATCTGTTAAGTACGCGGCAGCCGGCTTCCCTGCCCGTTCCTTAGCAACCAGCTTACACTGCGCCCTAAAGCTTTGCCCAATCAGGGCACAGAATGCACTGTGCGGCGCTCAGTACATTGCAGGGTGATTGTCGGGGCGAAAACCCTGCAAATTCGGGTGATCAGCGAATGGCAGAACAGGCAAATGTTCGGCCCAAACTCATGCTCGGGTCGAACTATTCACCCATCCCTAGTTATAAAGAGTCTTTCTTCCTGCACTTAGCATCTGTAAAAAATTTTAACAAACCGATCACACTGTATCCTCTTGAGAATAGTGCTCTTGACAGCCAGTAGGCACAGAGCACTAATGCCCTGTACACACGGACGGATTTTCCGATGGACAATGTCCGATCCGAGCGTGTTGTCGGAAATTCCGACCGTGTGTGGGCGCCATCGGACATTTTCCATCGGATTTTCCGACACACAAAGTTGGACAGCAGGAGATAAAATTTTCCGACAACAAAATCCGTTGTCGGAAATTCCGATCGTGTGTACACAAATCCGACGGACAAAGTGCCACGCATGCTCAGAATAAATAAAGAGATGAAAGCTATTGGCCACTGCCCCGTTTATAGTCCCGACGTACATGTTTTACGTCACCGCGTTTAAAACGATCGGATTTTCTGACAACTTTGTGCGACCGTGTGTAGGCAAAACAAGTTTGAGCCAACATCCGTCGGAAAAAATCCTAGGATTTTGTTGTCGGAATGTCCGAACAAAGTCCGACCGTGTGTACGCCCTATTAGTCTTTCATGGGTCATCGTGGTTTTCAAATAATTCTTTCAGTGCCAATTTGCTAAGTGACCTTGGTCTCCAACAGCTAGTGACCATCATGCTCAAAGAAGACCCATATTAACACCTGGAAAGCCCTTCATCCTGCAATAAACTGCCTCAATGAACACACTACTGAAGTCTCAAGGGAAAGCACTAATATGTTTCTTCGCCTCAGTTTTTTTCTCAGCATCAGGTAGACTACATAAGTCGAATATTACTTTGAACCTGTCTTACACTGATTGGTATGTTACCCTGCATTCTTGAGATCGTGGAGTGTTGGCTTTGTCCCTTGACCCAATTAGGGTCAAGTGGGGGACTGAGCTTCTCTCCCATGTTTTTCTTACTGTGATAAATCCAATGCTGGTCATTAACTTCACTCTCACACAATGGGGTTGAGCTGTTGCCTGGTACTTTCCAACATTTTTCAGTCCTTTCCCTTCTCCCACCCACTTGCCTCTCTTAGAATAGTTAAAATATATGAGAAGTTTAAATTGTTAAATATCTGCCAGAAGCCCCCATCCTCTTCTTTGTTTCTGTAGTCAGGCTTTACTGTTGCATATCCTGACACCCACACTCACTTTGTTAATTTTTAAAAATAACAAACCAAATTCTATAATTTATTTATTTAATTTTTTTTTTTTTTAACCGCTTCAGCCCCGGAAGAATTTACCCCCTTCCTGACCAGAGCACTTTTTGCGATTCAGCACTGCGTCGCTTTAACTGACAATTGCGTGGTCGTGCGACGTGGCTCTGAAACAAAATTGACGTTCTTTTTTTCCCACAAATAGAGCTTTCTTTTGGTGGTATTTGATCACCTCTGCGATTTTTATTTTTTACGCTATAAACAAAATAAGAGCTGCAATTTTTTTTTAAAAAACGCATTATTTTTTGCTATAATAAATATCCCCATAAAATATATAAAAAAAACATTTTTTTTCCTCAGGCCAATACGTATTCTTCTACATATTTTTGGTAAAATAAAATCTCAATAACCGTTTGGTTTGCACAAAAGTTATAGCGTTTACAAAATAGGGGATAGTTTTATGGCATTTTTATTAATAATTTTCTTTTACTAGTAATTGCGGCGATCAGCTATTTATTTATTTATTTTTTACTGCGACGTTATGGCGGACATGTTGGACATTTCTGACACATTTTTGGGACCATTGTCATTTATACAGCAATCAGTGCTATAAAAATGCACTGATTCCTGTGTAAATGACACTGGCAGTGAAGGGGTTAACCACTAGGGGGCGGGGAGGGGTTAAGTATGTCCTAGGGGAGTGATTCTAACTGTAGGGGGGATGGGCTGTGTATGTGACGTCACTGATCTCTGCTCCGATGACAGGGAGCAGAGATCGAGTGACACTGTCACTAGGCAGAACGGGGAGATGTTATTTACAACGGCATCTCTCCGTTCGTCCTCTCTGTGAGGCGATCGCGGGTATGCCGGCGGCGATCGAGTCCGCGGGACCCAACTCACGGAGATCGCGGCAGGCGCGCGTACGCACACACGGCGGCAAATTCAAAGTAACGTACAGGTACGTTACTTTGCGCAGCTGTGCCATTCTGCCGACGTATATGTACAGGAGCTGGTCGGGAACCGGTTAAGGAAGTCCGAGGACCCTTCTGGCAGGGTATTTGCCTCCTTTGCTCCCTTACAAATCCACCAGTGATGCCAGTGACATAAGCAGAAAGATTTGGTGATCTAGTAATTGCTGTGGTTTTGTTTACATTTTTGTTCAATAATTTTTTATTAGAAGTTATTTAAACATTGTACAGTATCAAGACAGGAACAGCTGAGAGAGGTACATTATCTCCACTGCTCTAATATACTGGAAATATAACATGTCATTTGACATATACCATTTATGAAAACATTTGAGTTACGCAATATAAGTATCATGGTGAAAACCGGACATTACATCATAACCGACCAATATTTCTATAATATTGAGGTGTCCATGACATCCATACTTCTCAGTAATTTAACTTTCAAATAACCGACAATAAGGCACTGTACCATAATGTAAAGTGGATAGTGAAGGAAAAGCAAAGAATAAGAAAATAGGAGAGAAAGAGGGTGTGGAGTGGAGGGGGTAAGGCAGGATATGCAGCCATATTAGGATTCATCCTTACAATTCTATCTACTTTATTCTATTCTACTGCCCCCGTTGGGACATCATTTCTGCATATGCTGTGGAAAACTTAAAGGCGAACCAACAGGACCATATTTTATTTGCTAAATCAGATTTGTCTCTCAATGTGAGCGTACGGTTTTCCATATGGTAGATACGATCTACCTCTACGAGCCATTGGTGTAACATGGGGATTTTTTGTTGTTTCCAGAATTTTGGGATAAGCAACTTGGCTGCGTTTAGGAGGTGAGGTGTGATAGACTTTTTATATGATCCTATTGGTTCATCCGTACAGTGAAAAAGTATTACCCATGGATCATTAGAATCTGCACTACCCTGTATTTCCTTAATCCAATGCAAAATAGTGGACCAATATGGTCTAATACAGGGACATAGCCACCAAACGTGAGCATGGGTCCCCTGTTTTCCACATCCCCTCCAGCATACCTCCGATTTGGATGGAAAAGTTTTATGGAGCACTACAGGTGTATAGTGCCACCTCGTCAGGAGTTTGTAGTTGGCTTCAGCTACTTTCGAGGATATGAACGAAGTATGTGATAATTGAAGTATTGTGATACGTTGACCGTCTGATAATTAACTTTGGAGCTCCTGCTCCCATTTAGTAAGAAATGGCTGTTGTAAAACAGGAGATAAAGACAATAGAGCTTGATAAAAGTATGAAACGGGTTTGATAGGTCCCCAACAAGTAGACTCTCTATTGGATTCAGCTCTGTTTCAGATCGCAGGGGCTGCGGAAGAGATTTAACAAATTGCGAAAGTTGATGATATTTCCACTGGTCCATAAATGAAATCGGAGATTTTGTTATTAGTCTGGATATAGGTAGGATTCCTGTGTCTGTAATCACTTGGTGTAGCAAAAGAGGAGTATCCGATATCCAATTCCTGAATCTCGGGTCCATGTTCCCTGGTGGGAAGTAATCATGACCAGTCAGTCTCATAAGCGGAGAGTTGTAGTGCCACTTTTTTGTTTTACATAACGAATCGCATGCAGCTAGGGTTGATTTAATGAGTGGCAATGTTGTGTGAGCTACTGTGCGGAATCTGTTAGGTATCCAAATTAAAGGAAACAGGTCCACGCCACTTAATTCCATTTCCAGCTGTACCCACAGTTTGGAGTTCTGATATTTCCAATTTGATATCCGGTTTAGTATAATTGCAAGATAATAGCGTTTAAAGTCCGGTATCCCTAAACCTCCTTCCCGTTTTGGCTTAATTAGATACTTTTAAGCAAGTCTAGGTCTTTTACGGTTCCAAATATATTTGCATATCATAGATTGAACTAGTTTAAAAAAAACCAGGGGAATCTTGTAAGGGATCATTTGGAACATGAAGAGCAGTCTGGGCAACACGTTCATTTTTACAATGCTAATTCGACCCAGCCATGAGTGAGCCATCTGGGTCCACTTTTGTAGATCTGGTGGTTTTGTTTACATGAGTGTAAGCTTCTCCATAAGTGGTTTGTTTTGTGACCTGGAGAAAAATTATATGATAAGGCTTTTTAAATCCGCTAACACACACACAGTGCCTGCAACAGACAATTCTTTTTTTTTTTTTTTTTTTTTTGCACAGAGGGGTGTTGCATTAGCTAGCCCATTCAAAACGAATGCACTGTCAAGGCACAAAATGTAGGTACTACAGCATTTTTTAAATGCAAGTAATACACAGAGCATATGTATCTGTGAATTGCAGTGCATTGTAGATATTACTGTGTTTTGACCACCTAGAGGTAAATCGAAACTGCGACACAGGGGTTGGCTGTAAATGTATGTTTGGACTTTAGTAAAACTTTTTTGAGTTCCTCACATGTGGGTTATTAGTAAATAAAACATATAGGACAAGGTGCCCCCATCAACCCCCACACTGCAAGGTTTATAGGCTAATTTATACCTAGGGTACCAGGAAAAAGGTTTCTTACTTAACCATAGACTTTCTATTAGGTTGCATATTTTTGGTGTGTTTTCTGAAAGAGCATCAAAAGTCCTGCATGCTGCATCTTTGGTGCGCTTTCTGAAAATGTGCCAAAAATATGCAACATAATAGAAATTATATGGGAAACTGCAGGTTACTGTAGCCATTAAAAAGCTGCAGGTACACCTGTAGTGCAGCACAGCAGTGTGAAACTGGCCTTAGAACCATTTTCATAAGTCCATGAGTTCTTTTGTGAGTGTTTTTATAACTTTATTTTTAATGGCCATGTTAATACCATTAAGTAAGGAATTCAGATAGCAGAAGTTTGATTTTATTCTTTCTCTGGTAACGATGGGTGAAAGTAGACAAATTTGTCTGTGTCTAGTCTGATAATTCATAAAGCCATGAGTAATGAAGAACTTTGTTTAGTGTTCTAAATGTATTGCAAAAGATTCACAGGATGTGTTTAGATTAGGGTTTTTTCTTTCTTTTTTTTTTTTTTTTTGTGACTTCTGTAAGCATTATATGAGAGAGGTAAAATTTTATTTATTTTTTTTCATGTTCATGTGACAATTAATCTTACATAAGAAACACAACAATTAATTGAAGCAATGTATGACCAAGTACTCAGCTATGAATAATTGAATACGTCTATAAGCATGTGAGTCATTTTAAATGAATGCAAAGTTGGAGCCTCCCTTCTATTTTCAGCATGTCCTAAGCTGCTTGGAACACTGGGTTCCATAAACAAAGAGGTGTACTTCATAGAAACATGACTTTTTGTTTTAAGGATGATTGAAAAAAATACCTTTAGAGTTCTTTAAAATTAACAGTAGATGAAGAAGAATTATTTCCAATAATAATTAGTTTTCTAACATTTTCTCAAGCTCATGTATGTTCTCGAACTCATGTATGCCACCATGCCACCATGCCACTATCCAAGCAGTTTTTTTATGTTTTATGCCAAAAGATTTCATTCAAGAAAAATCATAATCATAGAAATGGCAGCATGCTTCAAGATAGACAAAGCCAAAGCAGTAAAAAAAAAAAAAAAAAACGGAGAATACAGATGCATATATGAGAAGCTAGCTGTTGGCTGACTTAATTAACAAGTATCTAAAGTTTTGTTAGAAATGTACTTTTTTTTTTATTCACAGAAAATATCCTTTTACTGCATATGTGCAGCATCTGATAAGCCCTGTTTGGGATATTAAAATGTATTGGTCTCATATCCAATGTAAATTACAGTACAAGTATCTTTTATGCTCCATGTGAGACCTGGAGATGAGACATTTTTACTGACGTGAGCGAGAGATTAGTAATCCTTCCAGTACTTCTATTTAAATGCATGCAGTCCTATTAAAAATGACAAAATGAAAAGATGCATAATCAATTACTAACAAATGAGATTCATTCTTTACTGGACTCTGTAGAGTAAGCTTAAACTTGTTACTGCATAAGCACATTGTCATCTGCTTGAAAAAACTAAATGTGTTTATGGTAGCTTGATGGTATTGATTAGACTAGAGTCGCCACTTGATAATGAGTGAAAGCCCCCCAAAGATATATATCAAAGTAATTTTTGTATTTTTATTACAGACAATGAGAAAATATCATCAAAGGCTGCAACACTGCCTAAACTGGAAGAATGGACAAATACAGCTATTAACTTAAATACAGTTGTACAGGGACACCACAGTTTTCCAAGAGTCCAAGTTTCCAAACCAAGTCCAAAACAACCATTTGAAAGTAAGACGGGAGGCCCCCAAAAAGACCAACAAAAGCTGCCGCCTGAGAAACCCATAAGGATGTCTACAATTAATCAGCAGTACACAGGAGAATCTCCTATATCGGAGTCCTTAATTCTACCACCTCCTGAAGCTTTCAGAGACCCCCAAATTGTAGACAAACGGCATTCTGTCACTGATCCCACAGACACTCGTGAAGTCCCGTTTGATAGAATAGCACTGAAACCTGCAGCAATTTCAGAACATCAAAAGGCACTGGTTACATTAAAGCAATCCGGCCAATCATTACCACCGCCTGTATACCCAAGAGTGTCTTCACCAAATAAATTCTTAACAGGTGAACAAGAGAACCTCAGTCAAGCCATAGAAAAGCCTTCAGAGACACAATTTAAACAGGGCCCACCTACAGCACCCAAGCCACGTACATTACCACCCCACATAGTTATTAAAACAAGCAGAGGGGATATTCAAAATCTAGACCCACAGAAAAGACCAAGAACCCTTTCAGCACATGAAAGGAGCACAGGCAATGAATCTGTGATCACAAATAGTCTCCATTCTAAAGAACAAGAGCGGGCTAGGCAAGAGGCATTGCAAAAACTAGGCTTGGAGAAGAAATCTAGTTCTCGTGAAAATAATTCTGTTCCACCATCCAAAACAGACTATCCTGCAGCACCCTGTGGAAGTAAACAAGAGAATAAGGAAGATAAAATAATCCAAGAAAAGCCAAATGCACTGACAACTCTGCCTTTAAATGTGCACGAAGTAACTGATAACTCCAAGAATGTAAAATCGGAAAGTCATGAAAATGCCTCACAACGGAATCCAGTTCCTCAAAGAAAGGAACATTTCACTGATCAACCTGATCATCCATTTAGAGAAGCCTCAGACTCTTTTCTGATTTTGGGTCAAGATGGTAGTAAAAATCCTGTAAAGTTGCAGGCAAGCACAGTACCAGAAAAAAATCTTGTGCTTGACAAAACAGCTGAGAATTTTAGAAGAGTTGACCGTTTTCAGCGTAGCATAGCCCAAGAAAATAAAGCAGCTTCTTTAGAAAATATTAACATGATTAGTACCAGCCCTAGAAATAGGTTTAGTTTTTCTCCGCCAAAGGAACCGCTAGATGCTCAACACGGTGCAGTTACTCGTAATGATGGGAAGGGCAGGCCGCCTGTTGATGAAAGCGGTCAACACAGCGCTCATTTTGAACCATCTGATGAACCATATTTGCGTCTTCCTCAGGGAAAGTTCCCTGGTGTGCGACAAATAAACATCAAGTCAAATACCTTGGAACGGTCTGGGGTGGGTCTTAGTAGCTCTCTTCCAAGTATTGAAAAGGGAGGCAATTCCTTTTTTAAAAAGCCACTATTTTCTGGAAATTTCTTGCGAAATAACAGACCAAGACCAGCATCCCTTGGTACAGGGAAAGACTTTGCAAACCTAGAGCCCAGTACTGCAGCTGCAGACAGCTCAGAGAAGCATTCATTTTTTTCAAAGCCATCTCGTCAATCTGCTCCCGTCACAAGCGTTAAAATTGCACCAAAAGGATCCACAGATGATCATAGACGGCAAGCCTTGAAAAAGCTTGGCATTCTCAAGGAATGAGCAATAGACATTACTCCTGAAGTACTATTGCTTATAAAGCCTAACTGAACTCTCTTTGGAAAGTATCCAGATGAATTTGCTGCAGCAAAATAATTTTATTTTCTCATTTTGATTCTCCTCCATGTTTTCTATTGCTGATACAGTTGTAGCACCAGTGAAATAAAAACGTTTCTCCTCAGTAGTACGCTATTAGACTGCCATGCCCAGTGTTTACTAGTAGTTTAATTTCAGCGACCAGACACATACAGATTTACAGGTCTCTGTCAATTTGCTCATGAGCAGGGAGTGTAGACTTTGCTAACTGCAGACCTGGTTGTCATCACAGCATCCCCCAATCTTCAGCCCATGTTCACATCAGGCTGTTTTGACATGCGATTTGACAAGTCAAATCGCTGCCAATGGCACCTTCCGAATCTGTGCAATGCCGACTTTGAAACGCCGCACCGATTCCCAAAAAGTAGTTCCTGTACTACTTTTGGCAACTTCGAATCAAATCGCCCCCCTAGTTGGACTGCATTGCCAGTTTGAAATCGTGCGAGTTCAGCTGAACTTGCATGATTTTCAAACCCACCCTCAATGTGAACCTGGGCTTATTGACTATTGCATTAAAGATGACACTGTGGGGGAGATTCATTCAAAACCGGAGCATGCAAAATCTGGTGCAGATGTGCATAGTAACCAATCAGCTGCTAGGGTTTATTGTCGAAGTGTACTTGAACAAGCTGAAGTTAGAAGCTGGTTACTATACACAGCTGCACCAGATTCTGTGTGCACCAGTTTTAGTAAATCTCGCCCTGTGTATTGCAAAATAAGTTGGTGTGTGTGTGTATGTGTATGTGTGTGTATGTGTGTGTGTGTGTATATGTGTATATATATATATATATATATATATATATATACACACATGGCTATTGATTATTTCTCAGGTCATATATACAGTAAGCAGAGTCAAATAGACAAAAAAGGTAATCATACAGTGTTGACAATAGTTTGGTACAAATGAGGGGTAATTAAAAAAAGCCTTAATGGCCTTCCCTTTCCCACCTATTTTCCTTAAGCAGTACCACACAGGAAAAGAAATGGAAGGTCTCAACTTCACTGCCACTAGTGTGTGTAAACTCTAGCAAAGAACTATAATTTTGTTTCCTTTTGGTCTGTTGTTAATATACCATTAAAGCATTTTATTACTTCTGTTTGATAGGTGCCAAAACATGTTGATCTTGCCAGAAATGTAAAACTGTGCTGTGTCTTCTGCAGACTTCCTATGTTAGCTCAAAAAATCTTCCAAGTTATTGGACTACTGAATGATTAGCTTTTGTTGTAGATGTCTCATAATAGGAGTGGTTGAATTGTTTAGAAGAAAACACTAAGTAGGGCTGACACCACTCAGTCCACATAAATGCTGCTTGTTGTCAGCAACAGACCTCAGTGCATTTTTGGCAGATCAACATGTATTTTTCTGTACTTGCAGGATCTTTAAAGGGATTAAATATGGGGCAATGTGTAAGAAAAAAAACTTTGCATGGACATTGGATTGACATCTGATTTCACATGAGATACTGTGTACCCTTATGAATAAAGGACAGCATAATGGACACTGTTTATGCTAGTACGTACATAAAGTCAGGTCCATAAATATTGGGACATCAACACAATTCTAATCTTTTTGGCTCTATACACCACCACAATGGATTTGAAATGAAACAAACAAGATGTGCTTTAACTGCAGACTTTCAGCTTTAATTTGAGGGTATTTACATCCAAATCAGGTGAACAGTGTAGGAATTACAATGGTTTGTATATGTGCCTCCCACTTTTTAAGGGACCAGAAGTAATGGGACGCTGGGTTTCATCCCTAGTGATGCTCTGCTAGGCCTCTACTGCATCTGTCTTCAGTTCCTGCTTGTTCTTGGGGCATTTTCCCTTCAGCTTTGTCTTCAGCAAGTGAAATGCATGCTCAATCGGATTCAGGTCAGGTGATTGACTTGGCTATTGCATAGTTTTCCACTTCTTTCCCTTAAAAAACTCTTTGGTTGCTTTCGCAGTATGCTTCGGGTCATTGTCCATCTGCACTGTGAAGCGCCGTCCAATGAGTTCTGAAGCATTTTGCTGAATATGAGCAGATAATATTGCCTGAAACACTTCAGAATGCACCCTGCTGCTTTTGTCAGCAGTCACATCATCAATAAATACAAGAGAACCAGTTCCATTGGCAGCCATGCTTCACTGATGAGGTGGTATGCTTTGGATCATGAGCAGTTCCATTCCTTCTCCATACTCTTCTCTTCCCATCACTCTGGTACAACTTGATCTTGATTTGTCCATAGGATGTTGTTCCAGAACTGTGAAGGCTTTTTTAGATGTTGTTTGGCAAACTCTTTGGTTTACATCTTGTGGTGAACCCTCAGTATTTACTCTGGTGAAGTATTCTCTTGATTGTTGACTTTGACACACATACACCTACCTCCTGGAGAGTGTTCTTGATCTGGCCAACTGTTGTGAAGGTGTTTTCTTCACCAGGGAAAGAATTCTTCGGTCATCCACCACAATTGTTTTCCGTGGTCTTCCGGGTCTTTTGGTGTTGCTGAGCTCACCAGTGCGATTTTTTTTTTTTTTTTAAGGATGTTCCAAACAGTTGATTTGGCCACACCTAATGTTTTTGCTATCTCTCTGGGTTTGTTTTGTTTTTTCAGACTAATGATGGCTTGTTTCACTGATGGTGACAGCTCTTTGGATCTCATGTTGAGATTTGACAGAAACTGATTCCAAATGCAAATAGCACACTTGAAATGAACTCTGGACCTTTTATCTGCTCCTTGTAAATGGGATAATGAGGGAATAACACACACCTGGCCATGGAACAGCTGAGCAGCCAATTGTCCCATTACTTTTGGTCCCTTAAAAAGTGGGAGGCGCATATACAAACTCTGATTTGGATGTAAATACCCTCAAATTAAAGCTGAAAGTCTGTAGTTAAAGTGCATCTTGTTCGTTTAATTTCAAAACCATTGTGGTCGTGTATAGAGCTAAAACGATTAGAATTGTGTCGATGTCCCAATATTTATGGACCTGACTGTATATAACATGCATTACAAATGATACATTTGAATATGTTCATTAAAAATTTTTATTTCAGTTCATTTTCTGAGGAACTCAAGCAGAGAAATATCTGCCCTTAAATTCCTGAGCTAACCTAATATAGATGCCTCTACCTGTTTTGGATTTTTTATTTAGTTCAGTTCTAGTTTTTATTTCAGTTCTATAGAATACAGTAGGAGGAGTGAGACTGCCACTGCTGCATACCAAGAGTGACATTCTTGGTAGGTGGTTTTTAGCTGGAAATAGAGGTCGGGGGAAAGAATCTCCAATCATAATGTTTTTTTGTTTTGGATGGACCCTTCAACATCAGTGGCCATACTAAAGGCTTGCCGGTTACAATAACAGATTCTGCTTATTCTAACATAAGATTATTGCAATACAGTTACTCCATTGTCTTATGGTGTTGGTACACATTCTTTGCTATACATATAAACAATGTCATTATAATTAATTTGCTACATGTAATATGGATTATTTGATGAACTAGTTGGATGTTGCTGTTCCATCATTGTCTTAAAAATCTCTGGTGTTTTGGAATAAAACAACTTTTCTCATTCTTTTAACTGAACCTTAACTACATCAACTGGAAGTAATCTACATTGCTTGATGAACTGGTTGTTGCCTTGGCAACAGGCACTCATCTCTCTGGAATGTAAATAGAGAAACCGTTAATGCTTTATTATACCAAAACATGCATTGCCATTAGTATATAATCTGCACTTTTTGCTGTAATTGGTTGAATTTGTTGGGTGGTCTTGTGATTGTGAAACCAGACTTCATAAGTCAAAATTCCAGAATGTAAGTTTACCTGTTTGTTTTTAGTCACTTTAAATTTGAAACTTTTATGTTGTAAAATAAATGCAAAATGTCCACAAATGATATGCTATTTGTATGTCTAAAGATGGTTCCTGTCCTTATCGGTTAGACTTAAATGCCATATTTTATTACCTGTTATTTGCTTAACAGCATAAAATAAAGGATTTTAGAAAGTAAGTGTGCATAATCACCATTGTTTGCATTTATTGTGAATATCAGTTGCCTGAAAATAATGGTGGTAAATGTTTTTTTTTTTGTTTTTTTTAATAAAGCTTTAATTTATTTTGGCATAGGCTCTATTACAACTTTCCTGTGTTTGGCACCCTTGAGTTCATTTACTAAAGGCCTGTAGGCTGTTTACATAGCAAAGTGAATTTTCACTGAGCTTAGTGAACGAGGCAAAATATCTGCTGACTTTATTCATCCAAACATGCAAGTAAAAATCCTGTTTGCTTTGTGTTTTTTTGTTTATACTTGCACATTATCAGGCATTCTTTGCAAAGTAAATTTTGTGCATAGCTTTTACCTCATTTGTTAAAGTGTAATTCCACTCTTGCTGAAGAAATTTTTTTTAACCAACTGTGTTGCGGAGTCCTACCTGTTTCTACTTTCTTGAAATAGCTATTTTGTTGTCTGTAGAGTGAATCTGAATGGGAGTGACTTTTTCATTCTTAATCTGCTGATGCATTTGCAGGGTTTCTAATGCGGAAATTGCAGTGTCAGCATCCCTGACACTGATTACATGATTAACCCTTTGGGAGTATCTCACCAAAAAAAAAATCCTATTGCAGAGGATGTGTCATGTACCAGATAAGACCAGAACTGTGTGGACTGCAACAGAGCAAACCCAGACGACGTGTATAAGTGAAAATATAAATGATTTATAAAAGATGAATGAATAAAATATAACACAACCACCTCCAATATCACTCAGTGCACCACAACCAATACAAAACCGAACCCCACAAATAATATTAACAGAACAAATATATACAAGTAAGGGAAATACCGAGATCATAAACAGAGCCAGGCCGGGGTCGTCAATGGGAGGTCAGCTGCTGGGGAAGGGTAACAAACGGGATGAAGAGAGGATGGATGGATCACAGGAAGGACAGGTCAGATACAAGGCTCAGGGTTCAGGAAACAGACAGGGAACAGGATAGACAGGTTCCAGGAATCGGGTTTCGGTTACAGGAATCAGGTTTTCAGGATCAGGGTAACAGGATGCAGGCTGCAGGTCAGGGCTCAAGGACAATACCAAGGCAAGATATGTGTGCACTTGCCGGGTATTTATACTGCAGCTGCTAATTAAAGTCAGGTGACGCCTGTCTGCAAAGGGTAATACCTGCTCCATACTGCCAGGATCCCTCCGCTGGTGGACGCCAGTACTGCGGCCCAAAAGTGACAAAATACCAGCAAAAAAAAGCTCTTCTGACAGCTCCAAACTGCCAGGAGACACCTGCTGGTGGACCTCAGTACTGCAGCCAAATGATCGATATTACCAGCAGAGGGGACCTTTCCTGACAGGATGCCTAAGGCTAGGTTCACATATTCGTATTTTGGGCGGGCCATGTTTGCACTGGCACCTTTTCAAAAATGCGACGGCAGGGAAATCACATGGTCTTTTTGACGCACTCGCAAACACTCTGCGTGCTGAGAAGCGTGGGGGTGCCATCAGAATGAATGGTAGCCCCACGCGTCTCCTAAGAGCAGCACAATTTTGGTTGCAGGTGTGGGAACAGATGCACATTCCGCCCTCGCAACCACACACACACAAGTGTGAACCTAGCCTAAAATCTGAGCTCTCTGTATCTTGGTGCAGGCTTCTGGGAAAATTAGTGATCCATTTAACTAAGCAGGAAATGGCATTTCTAGAAACAGAAAACTGATAGCAGAAAAAAGACAGCGTAGTCCATTGAGTGTTCTTTTCCTCCTTTTTCTTTTCTTTTTCTCTTTTTATTCTCTTCTTTTTCTCCTTTTTTTTTTTTTTTTCTTCTTTTTTTTTTTTCTCTTTACCAAGCATGTTTGAAGCCATTTACTGTTGACTGGCTCAGTCAAGTTTTATTCAAAGCGTCAACTACTCTTTCAGTTAAATAATACTTTCTAAATTTAGTTTGAGATCATGTCCACATGTTCTTAAATTTGGTTTCATATTGAAAAAACTGCACTCCTGAACCTTATTCGTCCCCTTGATGTATTTAAAGATTTCAATCATGTCTACCCTTTCTTTTCATTCCGCCAGACTGTACATGAAGTTCCTGAAGTTGTTCTCATTTTTGCACTACAGTAAGCAAGCCTCATGTGAGAAAGCCAAATTATAGTACACTCAGACCAAGATAAACAATTTTTTGTTTGTTAGATAGTCTGGTGTCTCTTTTGCAGACTTTGGATCGAATAACAGGTGTGGAAAAATTGGTTGTTGGTGGTGCCTTCACACTGTAACCCTATAGAGGTATGCTTGATGAAGGAAGAATTGACCTTGCTGTAAAAAAATTTAATTTGATTTCATGCCACACAGTTGTGGAAAAATTGATCTTTGGGTGTTGGGGGTGCCTTCACTACGTAACCTTCTAGAGGTAATCTTGATGAAAGCAAGAATTGGCCTTTTATAAATATTAATCTAACAGTGAGAAACACAATTTATAAAAGCAAAAGACTGTATACGCTTGAGCGGATTAGCTCTTAATTGTTGCAGCACATCATACTAAAAATTGCAGATATAGTGGACAATCATGCAAATATCTAGTGAATATTTAAAATGAACAGCAAATGAACAAGCAGTTTTAATAAAAAGTGTAAAACAAAACTTTACTGGACATCAAAATACATAGTTTCTTACACATTCAAATTTACCATAAAACTTACACAACATAACATGACTTAAACATACACTCCTGTTCCCAATATCTCAAAAAATCAAATACTTCGCTCTGGTAGTTGAATGGCAACAACTTACACTGGATAGCTGGATAAACAGCAACATGACAATGAGAAGTTCAGGCTGCATGCTTGATCCTTCCACAGCTCCAAAAAGACTTCCCACCCCCATGCTAGGGACTCTATTTATAGTCCTGTATACCAGAGACCACCCACAGGGTGTAATCATTCCTCTTGACCACTCACAGTTCGTTTTGTGAGTGATGTCAGCAAGACATGGTTGCACCCCCCCCCCCCAAAACGAAATGGTCAATTGAATATGCGACACCCCTCTTTAAGCACACGACAGTTTGCTCACTAAACCACCTGTGGGTGAAAGATTGTCAGAAATCATGAAAGCAGACCGAGACAGAAGTACAGTTAAATCACACTGGTTTAATAATAAAAGTAAAAAGAACAAACTTAGTCAAAACATAGCCAAAGTTCAGTAACCGGAACGGATAGTCAGCCAAGCCCGGAGTCAGGGATCAAAGTAGTGGAACAGCAAGCAGGATCTGTAGCCTGAAGGGATGTCAGCAAAACCAGTCTTTAAACAGTAATGCAGGGGTGTGGTGGAGCCTACTGGGAGCGTGGGAGACCTGCAGTGTGAGAGGCTGCAATATCCTAGCGGATCTCTACCCTCCCCACTGTTCCAGCTTGGAAGTAACTTTCTGCAGCCCCTGGAGGAATGGACGGAACGGATGGAGCACAGGAAAAGCGAAAGTCACAGTCAAAGGCTCCTCCTCACAGCCCCCTCCTCCTTGTGAACTGTATCGCCGACTGGCCGGGAGTGGGAGAACCAGCCAGGAAGAAAAGGTGAGAGTGGGGAGTGGATGGATGGAGAGTTGGGAGCCTGTCTGTGTAAAACGGAGGGATGAGGGGGAGAGAAGGTGGTGGATGTGGAGAAGATGAAGAGGAGATGTCAGGACTTGTGAGGACACCGCAGCACTGACACAACACCCATCAGCATACCGTAGCACGTTCTGAAGGTTTATTACACCCGACAGGCTGTATATCGCTTACTCCTCTATGCCCCCCAGACACACACACACTGAAATTGAACTCTTTTCTCCCCTGTCACGGAAAGCAGACTAAGGAGGCAGTGATAAAATACAAGTGTTCAGACCCTGGTGAATGGTAAGATGTGAGAGGAGAAGAAAGGGAGAGTGATATATTAATCTGCTCTGTTCTGAAAGAACTATTAAATGAACTGTTCCATGTTGTATTGAAGATATTATCCCTGTTTGGTTTCGGAAGGAAATGAACTATGAATCAATCATAAAATATAAAAGAAAGAATTGCGCTAGGTGCGTGAATAGTGTAAAAAAAGAAACGAAGGGAGTGGCCATGGGAGCTAAATTTTCTCCCAGTATGGCCAACCTCTTCATGGCCAAATGGGAGGAGGATATGGTTCTACATGACAGGTCATCGCAGCTTGTCAAGTGGAGAAGATTTATAGATGACGTCATGCGCATATGGGACGGTGATTCTGAATCCGTGACCACCTTCCTATCCTTCCTCAATAACAATGATAGGGGCATAGTACTCGGCTATGAAGCCAGTTCGATCCAGATCCACTTTTTGGATTTGGTAATCGCAATTGATGATGGTAGGATTACCACATCCACTTTTTTAAACCAACCGACAGGAACAGCTTCATTCCACTGGATTCCTGCCATCATCGTTCCTGGTTGTTGGCTGTCCCTAAGGGCCAATTCCTGCGTCTTAGGCGGAATTGTTCCGATGTGGACGAGTTCCATAGGGAGGTTTTAATTCTGAAATCCAGATTTTTGAGTAAAGGCTATGACAATGCAGCCCTGGACTCTTTGATTACTGAGGTAGGGAACAGGGATCGTAAGGACCTGTTGGGTGATAAACCCCCTCAGGTTTGACCAGCCTTTCTCAATACCTATTCAAGCCAGCATTGGGCCATAAAGAGAATTATTAAAAGGCACTGGCCGGTCATTAAAAATGATCGGATCCTTGGACCTCTGTTTGATAAACCCTGTGTACTATTTAGGGGAGCCACTAGCTTCAGACATATATTAGCACCCAATGTTCTGGACCCACACACACGCCCAACCTTTTTTTGGGATCTAAAAGGTTTTTTTCCTTGCACAAAATGCAAAGTCTGCAGGGTGAATGCATTACGCGATAGGAGATTAACTGAATTCACATCGGAGGGCACAGGTGTTACATACCCCATTAAATCATTTATAACACGCACCACTAAATGTGTTGTGTACCTCCTAAGGTGTCCATGTGGATTGGAATATGTGGGACGCACCATCCGGATGTTGCACGTTAGGTTAAGGGAACATGTTACCAATATAAAGAAAGGCTTCGACAAACATAGTGTCTCCAGACACTATGACCTCAAACATAACAGAGACCCTAGTGGTACTATTTTTATTGGTTTGGAAAAATATGTCCCCCACTGGCGTGGCAGTAACGGTAGGAGAACTATATCCAGATCAGAAACCAACTGGATTTATAAGTTTGGATCTCATGCCCCCAATGGCTTGAACGTAGAGTGGGACATCAACTGTTTCGTTAATAATTGTTGATGTCCCCTCTAGCCAGTGTTTGTAATATTGGATTCTAGTGTGTAGTTTAACTATACATGTTATGATAACTTCATATCTCATATTTTTGCACTTTCTCTTGCACTTTATAACATCAGGGATATTTTGACCCATTTTTTCATCAACTTTTGAGTACATCTAAGAATATCTTTGCTGAATTATATTAATCCTTGCTCTGGCAGTATGGAGGAATGTATCTTGTAATTTTGATCTACTTCCATTGGGGGGATGTTATTTGCTATGATATACATTTTTATATATTTTTATGTATTTTTTTGTATACAGTATACTTTTTTATATACCCCTCTAGAAAATGCGTATTCAGAATCTCATATTGACATCTTTTAAGCACAATCTCAAACATCCACAAGATAGCACTGTTTTTATTATCATTTCTTTATTGTTATTCTAGTTCTATCTATGAACATTGTTTAGGCCGCCGTGCAGGTGTCAGGGGAGAGTTATTTCTATGCCAATTAGACTGGCCTAATTTAGGAGGTTAGAGTCATCTGTACTTTGATCAGTTCCCAGCACTGTTGTTTGCTAGCCAACGGCTGTGCTCCTTACCGCGCCGTTTTGAGCTTATAAGGCGCGTGCGCTGTTGCGTACCCCTGAAGACGTCGGTTGTGACGAAATGGCTGTAGAGTCACAACGTGGACACGCATTGCGCATGTGCAATTCTGTTTTTAATAGCAGTGGAGCTTCTTTTACTTCTTATCCCTGCTAGGAATTTTTTATGTGTTTGTATTTTAAAGTTTGAATAAACTAGCCAAGATTCTCTGCACTGTTGGAGTCTCCTTTTTTTTCTTTTGAAAATTCACAGAATGCCTTGGCTGGATCTATGGAAGTGCACATCTATTGCTGTGTGGTAATTGCCTCCTGGGAATGCATCTTCTAAGGTGCCTCTTGTTGCTGCTGATCGGCTATCCATGAAGGAAGTTGGTGTGATTCCAGCAGTGTTTCCTGTGGCTCCGATTACTCTACAAAGCCTGTTTTGACCCCCCTGAATAAGGGTAGTCGCAGGCTTTCCGTTAAGCCTCCATTGCTTTATTGTCAGGTGGCGGACAGCACTAGCAGTGAAAATACAGACCCAGGGTCTTGCATTGGACATCTCACTTTTGGACTTTATTTCACATTATGAACTGTTTTCCACATTATTTTTTATTTATTTATGTTTTTGTGATATTTTTGTCTGCACCACCAATTGATTATTTTTTATTAGATATTATTATCTATCATTTCATCTGATGCTAATATTTATTTTAATTTATTAGATATTATTAGTTATTTCTGTACGTTATTGATTCATTGCTATATCACACACACTACTTGTGGTATTTGTCCAGCGCTGCACTCTTTCTCTCTATCCTATGAATCAATCATGTAAAAAGACAGAATCTTTATAAGTGGATGTACTGATTTTGATGCTATGTAAGACTGTGTTGGAAGGGGAAGGAAAAAAAGGAAAAGAAAAAGAGAAATTGGCCATGATTAGGCCATCGAATTTGTTAGGGACAGCCTGGGAGTGGCTCGGAAATTTTTTTTTATATGAAGTGCTAGATAGGGGGTTCGGAGACTTGACAGTTGGTTGCCTACTAGGGCCTTTGTGATTACCCCTGAAATTGAAATTCGAGAGGGAGCCGTCCTCAAATCTCCCCAGGATAGGACGCTATAAAGGACAATGTTGGAAAGTTGTTATTGCATCTTAAATAGAATAGAGGGTTAGGCCCAGCTTAACTACGTAGAGGGTTCTTTACTGTAAGAGCGGCAAGGATGTGGAATTCCCTTCCACAGGCGGTGGTCTCAGCGGGGAGCATTGATAGCTTCAAGAAACTATTAGATAAGCACCTTAATGACCACAACATACAGCGATATACAATGTAATAATGACACATAATCACACACATAGGTTGGACTTGTGTCTTTTTTCAACCTCACCTACTATGTAACTATGTAACTCACTTACACAGAGCTGTGAACGTAGGGGTACGAAGGGCCGTGGAAACGCAAATATAAATTGTGTTGGATTTGTCCTAAAAGGAGTATGAATCATTGAAAAATTGCTACTGAATATATGTGAAAACTATTCATGAAATCTATATTAACAGTTAAGGAGTAATGGTGGCTTAAAGACTATTGTTAAAACTATGGTGTTTTATTAGAGATCAATAGATCACTGGGCAGAGACTTGGGGAAACAGGGAAACGGGACTCTTTAAATCATTTTCAAACCATCATGCGAGGTAGAACAACAAAAGGTAATGAACCAAAAACCCCAAAAGAGAATGCAAATACAAGTACAATTAAGAAATATTTGATAAAGGAAGGGAGCCCGAAGAGCCCAGGTTTAGATAATAGGTCCAGATAAGCAAAAACAAGGGAACAAAGATAGGAAAAAAGCCAGTGAAATTAAAAAATGAAAAGAACAAGTCAAAGATATGCAACAGGAACAGAGGAGAATGTTGCATAAAATGGAGGATCAGGAAAATCAAAACAGAAGACAGAATCTAAGGATCCGTGCTCTACCGGAAGAAAAAGGAGAAGATTTAAGGAAAATCATGAACAAAATATTTAACCCCATTCTGGAGAAAACACCGGAGGAGTGTCTGGGAATAGAAAGAGTTCATAGGATTAGAAAACCCCAAAATATATGGGCGGATCTACCACCGGAGTTTGTAAGATTCCAACTATGTGAGGAGAAAGCAAAAATTTGGGGGAAAATGAGAGGAAGACCGCCACTAAAATACAAGGGAGCAGACCTTCAAATTTATTCAGACTTGGCGCCAGAGACGCTGGCTAGACGAAGTCTCCTCAAACCCCTAGTCGAGCAGATGCGTATAAAAGATATTAAATATAGTTGGGGTTTTCCAGCATGTTTAATCGGTCAGAAGGATGGAAGGTCAATAAGAGTGAGAGATCCAGAAGACCTTTCAGGATTTTGCAATAATTTAGATTTACAAGTTCCGGACATCCCAGGATGGAATGAAGAAGTAATCTCAACACAGAGAACAGAAGAAATATGGCAAAAAACGCAGAGAGTCGCAAGGAAGACTTAAAATCAAAATTCAGAAATCAATCTGAGTTGACTTTTTTTTTTTTTTTTTTCAGAATGGGACTATATTGTAGAATGTGTCTAAGATAGACAGAGTTCAAGAAGAACAGTGCAGAATTGTAGAAGAAAAGGAGGGGAACCCTTCAGTGAGAAGATTGGGGGGGGTTTGAGGGATGGGGGGAGGTGAGGGGGGGTGGAGCCCGGGACGTTCGGGTGGTTGGGGCTCTCCCAGCTGCCCCCACCCCTTTGTTTTTTTGGGGGGGTGGTTCGAGTCTCACCCCAGGATTATGGGACCACTGGTGGGGACAGAGGAATGCATTTTTACCCGTGGTTCTGGGACTGGCTGGAGGCTGGAGTGGAGAGGAGGAATGGGGGGGGGGGGAGGGCGGGGAAGGAGGGAAAAGAGAGGGTTTCCAGAGAGTCCCATCCAGGCTTTTACATCAGCGGTCCATGTGGTGCCCAGTCAGCTTAGAAAGAGTACATATGATCAAGGATGACATCAATAAAATTTTTCTCATATAATGTGCAAAGGCACACCAACAAAAAGACATGGGATGTTATAAAAGAACTTAAACAGTACAAAGCTGGAATTGTGTTCCTCCAGGAGATGAATATGTCCCATGAGGACAACAGAAGGTTGATCTCGAGGGATTACCCATTATGGTATTATGGTGACTCTATGACAAGAAGAGCAAAGGGAGTAGCTATTGGATTTGCCAAAGGTACATGGTTCATATTGTTACATAGTTACATAGTTAGTAAGGTTGACTAAAGACTCCAGTCCATCCAGTTCAACCTGAGTGATTGTGGGTGTGTATCTACAATTATCCCTATTTATTTAAGGTACCCATATAGCGCTGCCAATTCACGCAGCACTCCACACATACATCGCACACCCACAATGGTCCCTACCTTCAAGGAGCCCACAATCCAAGGTCCCCAACTCACATTCATATACTAGGGCTAATTTTTATTGGAGGAAAGGATGACAGATCCGGAAGAAGGATACCTCTTTTTAAGAGGTAAACTACGCAATGTGGAATGTACCTTGGCAAATGTATCTATTGCTCTAATAAGAACCCAACAATCTTTCTGAGACAGATTATAGGGAAATTAATGGATTTTAAAAAAGGAAACGAGATTTAAACTTCTGTATGGACTCCAAGGTGGATAGTACGTCACGGACATCCCCTCCCCCCTTTCTTCCCCCCCCCCTCCCTTTCCTCCCCCTCCCACCTCCCTCCCCATTTCCCTCCACTTCTCCACACTAACTTATTATTCATATATTCAATTCAAAATTTAATTTCATGGTAATTTCAATGTCCCCCAGTGTCTCCCTATCAGCCCTCTATGACCTTGCCAAATTGACCCCCATGGATTCGGTGTTTTTGGGACAAAGTCAGGGGACCGGCCAGGTGGTTTATGGGTGTAATCATCGCATGGGGTAAGTGTCTAGTTTCTTTAGGCAACTGGGTTCATAACCAACATTGATACTCCGTATGTATAATTTTACAGTGATCATAAGACTGTTGTTATAATTCTGTTTATCTAGTGGTCTCAATTTAATAAATCTCTTGCACATCCCCTGAGGAAGCTAAAGTAGCGAAACATGTCGGGCTAGTGTGCAATACCATTTGCTGCGATTTATTACTCACCTGTATAAGATGTTGACCACCAAATGTTCATAATCTCATACTGCTTATCCACAGTATGCATTGTCTTTTTTTTTAAATTTGATAATTTTTATTCATGGTTAAACACAATACATCACATTACTCAATATACAAATTTCCAAACAATAATAAAACCTCCTAATACCCGATGTGGTGTATAAGTCCACACTATAAAAAAGTACATTTCTACTCCCCCCCCCCCATTGCACCATTATATATACCTTGTACCAACCTCTTTTCCTTATATATAACAACAGAGAAAGAAAGGGAAAAAAAAAAAAATTGTGCTTACATATTACTACTACACCTGTCTTAAGATCAACATCCTCCCTATTTTCTTCTTACTCTGTTTACTCCGTAGGGTGGGCCACCTTCATCAGCCAGGGATTCCAGATTTTTTTAAATTCTCTTAAGTTTCCTGCCCTTACAAACACTGTCCTTTCTTTCCCTATTATTTCCGACACTTCTCTACGCCAGTCAACTACCGAAGGGGGTTTCTCAGCTTGCCATCTCTTGGTTATTCCCTTTCTTGCCTGATATAGGCATCTCCGCACTGCTTTTATTTTGTCTCTCCCATTACCCAGATTCCCCCCCACCCCTAGAATACATAGCTTTGGATCTAGTTTAAGACTCAAATTAAAAAAAACCTATTTATATCCTCAATCACTTCCGTCCAGTAGCGGGATAGTTTAGGACATTTCCATACCATATGTAACAAATCTCCATTCATTTGGCATCTAGGACACTTGGGATCTACTCTTCTCCCCCATTTAAACAGTTTTTGGGGGGTATAATATACCCTATGCAATAACATTAGGTGCGAAAATTTCTGAGCTGGCGAGACCGAGACCTGGTGGCCCCCCTTCAACACCTCTCTCCACTGGGCGTCCGATATTATCCCCAGGTCTCTTTCCCACTTCCCTCTACACCTAAGTTTATTTGGCCCTTCCCTGCTATTTTTAAAGATATGTTGGTAGAGTTCAGCTATTAATCCTCTTGATCCCTCAAAACTCTCTATCATCCGAGGGATGGGTGATTGGCTCCAGCTCGGGCCTTGTTCCCCAAACTGGGCCTGTAGTGCATGCCTAATTTGGATATAACTAAAGTATGACTGCTTCGGGATACCAAATTCTTCTTTTAGGGAGGCAAAGGATTTCAGCATATTACCATTATATAATTGCTCTAATTTAGTTATCCCCCTTACCTCCCATGTTTTGATTTTTCCTATCTTTGTCAATTCTTGGAGATATTTGTTATCCCAAAGAGGCATACCTCCTGCTACCCCCTCCATATCTTTCAGACTTTTAATACTATTCCAAATTTTTAGCATTAGTTTAACTGTGGGAGTCCTATATACAAACGATTTTGCCTCCAACACCTCCAGCGCCCGTCTGTGGGGTGCACCTGTAGTCATTATACCTAGGTTATTATTACCCATAGGGCCACTACCTGTTCTCAGATTTTGCAATTGGGCCGCCAGAAAGTAGCAACGTGGATGCGGGACCGCCATGCCCCCCTTACCCATTGCAAACTGTAGGGTCTGTAGACTTATCCTAGGATGCCCCCCCCTCCACACAAGCCCTCTAAACAACATATCTATTTTTTTGCACCATTTACCATATATCCAAACTGGTGAGTTGTGTAAGATATACAATAGTTGGGGCATCCACAGCATTTTAACCAAGTTACACCTTCCAGCTACCGACAATGGGAGTCCTTTCCATATATCAACCTTTTTTTTAAATTTCTCCAATAATGGAGCCATGTTATTATTTAAGAAATGGTCTAAATCCCTTGTTACCTGGATTCCTAGATATTTGGTTTTCTCCACTATTTTTAATGGGGTTTCTTCCAGAAAAGTACCTTGTTTGATGGGGTCTATTGGTAGCAGGACAGATTTCTCCCAATTTATGGTGAGGCCGGAGACCTCCCCAAAGTCTGAAAAGACTCCCATCACCTGTCTTAATGACCCCTCCGTATTCCCCAGGAAAATAAGGACATCATCCGCGTATAACGCAATCTTCTCCTCCCTGGTCCTTCTCCGAAACCCCTCCACCATCCTATTTTGTCTTACCGCAGCAGCCACTGGTTCCATAGCTAAGGCAAAGATCAGGGGTGATAAAGGACACCCCTGTCTTGTGCCTCTCTCCAACTGAAACTTACTAGAGAGTACATTGTTAGTTCTAACCCTTGCTATGGGATTACTGTATAGAATTTTCACCCATCTCCTAAATGAGGGGCCAAAGCCATATACCTTCAAAACCTGCCAGATGAATCCCCATTCAAGACTATCAAAAGCCTTCCCTACATCCAACATCATGACAGCTCTAGTACCCATGTTTTCTATTGGAATCTGCAGGTTCAGAAAGAGCCTCCTTATATTTTCACTTGTTGACCTTTGGGGAATAAAACCTGTTTGATCCGGATGGACTATTATTATTATTATTATTTATTATTATTATTATACAGGATTTATATAGCGCCGACAGTTTACGCAGCGCTTTACAACAACATTAGGGCAGACAGTACAAGTACAATACAATTCAATACAGGAGGAATCAGAGGGCCCTGCTCGTTAGAGCTTACAATCTAGGAGGGAGGGTCAAGTTATACAAAAGGGTAATAGCTGTGGGGGATGAGCTAATGGAGAAAATAATGCAGTTGTTAGATGGAGGCAGGATAGGCTTCTCTGAAGAGGAAAGTCTTCAGGGATCGCCTAAAAGTGGATAAATTTGGAGACAGTCTGACAGATTGGGGTAGGGAATTCCAGAGGATGGGCGAGGCTCGGGAGAAGTCCTGGAGGCGGATATGGGAGGAGGTGATGAGGGAGCTAGAGAGCAGGAGATCTTGGGAGGAACGGAGATGGCGTTTAGGTTGGTATTTTGAGACTAGGTTAGTGATGTAGCTGGGGGCACAGTTGTGGATGGCTTTGTAACTTATTGTTAGTATTTTGAATTTAATTCGTTGGGCGAGTGGCAGCCAATGGAGGGATTGGCAGAGAGGGGTAGCAGACACTGATCGGTTTGTAAGGTGGATGAGTCTGGCAGCAGCATTCATGATGGACTGAAGGGGGGATAGTCTATTTAAAGGTAAACCAATGAGGAGAGAGTTGCAGTAGTCGAGGCGAGAGATAACCAGGGAGTGAATCAGGAGCTTTGTAGTTTCACTGGTTAGAAAGGGACGTAGTTTAGAGATGTTGCGGAGGTTGAGGCGGCAAGCTTTGGAAAGTGATTGGATGTGGGGCTGAAAGGAGAGTTCAGAATCTAGGATAACACCTAGCACCCTGACATGTGGGGACGGGTGGATGGTTTTGCCATTGCTCTTCACAGAGAAGTCAGGGGAAGAGGCACGTGGGGGAGGAAATATTATAAGCTCGGTTTTGGACAAGTTGAGTTTGAGGAAGTGGTGTGACATCCATACAGATATGTCGGTTAGTAAGTTAGTGATGCGTGAGGAGACTGATGGAGTGAGTTGAGGGGTGGAGAGATAGATTTGTGTGTCATCAGCATAGAAATGATATTGAAAGCCATGAGAGGCTATCAGCTGACCCAGGGAAGAGGTGTAGATTGAAAATAAAAGAGGTCCAAGAACAGAACCTTGGGGGACCCCGACAGAGAAGGGAAGAGGAGTGGAGGAAGTAGAATTGTAAGTGACACTGAAGGTGCGTTGGGATAGGTAGGATGAGAGCCACTGAAGAGCACAGTCACGGAGACCGATGGAGTGAAGTTTTTTGAGGAGGAGGGGGTGGTCAACCGTGTCAAAGGCAGCTGAAAGATCCAGAAGTAGGAGTACAGAATAGTGTCCGTTGGTTTTTGCAGTTAGTAGGTCATTTGTGAGTTTTAAAAGAGCAGTTTCTGTGGAGTGTTGAGGGCGAAATCCAGATTGAAGGGGATCAAGAAGGTTGTTTTTAATGAGGTGGTCACTCAGTTGGTTGTAAACCAGGCGTTCAAGGAGCTTAGAGGAAAAGGGGAGCAAGGAGATAGGGCGTAGGTTGTTAAGATTGGTAGGGTCCAAGGATGGTTTTTTGAGTATGGGAGTGACCAGTGCATGTTTTAGAGCATCGGGGAAGACGCCAGAGGTGAGGGAGAGATTGAAGATGTGGGTTAGAGAGTGTAGGATGGGGTCAGAGGGTGAACGTAGCATTTGAGAGGGAACAGGGTCCAGGGGACAGGTAGTTAGGTGGGCGATAGAAAGGAGTTTAGCAACTTCGTCTGGAGTAGTAGATTTGAATAGAGGTAGTGTCAGTTGTATCTGTTGACATGGGGTCTTAGCTGGGGGAGATACCTGTAGGGTGGAGATTTCATCACGGATTGTATCAATCTTGTTTTTGAAGTGATTAGCAATCTCCTGGGCAGTGAGTAAATCAGTGGGGGGAGGCGGTGGAGGACAAAGTAGAGAGTTGAAGGTAGAGAAGAGTTTACGGGGATTGGATGAGAAGGTATTAATAAGAGTTGTAAAATAGGTTTGCTTGGCAGTGTGGAGGAAAGAATAGTATTTTTGGAGGGCAGATTTGTATTGGTTGAAGTCTTTGAGAGACTTAGTCTTGTGCCACAGACGCTCAAGAGCGCGACTACGTTTTTTGAGAATTTTAGTGTCATCTGTTTGCCAGGGTTGTAGGGGTCGAGGCCTGATTCTGCGTGTAGTGAGGGGAGCGAGCTTGTCCAGGGTGGAGGACAGAGATTTATTGTAGATGGATATGGCTTGGTTGGGGCAGGACAGGGGGGAGATTTTGTCATAGAGGTGGTCGGTAGCAGAGTAGAGGAGAGAGGAGTTGAAGTTGCGAAAGTTTCTACGGGTGACGGTTAGGCGATTGGAGGGAAAGGTGGTGGAAGACAGGGGGAGAGAGAAACTAATAAGGTGGTGGTCAGAGAGAGGAAAAGGATTGTTTGAGAAGTTGCATGGAGTGCATAGGTAAGAGAATACAAGGTCAAGGGTGTAGCCATCAGAGTGAGTAGAAGCCTGTACCCATTGCTTCAGGTCAAATGAAGAGGTTAGACTAAGAAGTTTAGAAGTAGCAGGAATGTTTGTATTAGCAGGGATGTTGAAATCACCGAGAAGGATTGTGGGAATTTCCGAAGAGAGAAAGTAGGGTAGCCAGGCAGAAAACTCATCAAGGAAAGTCGATAATGGTCCAGGGGGCCGGTAGATCACAGCAATTCTTAGGGAAGTGGGAGAGAATAGACGTATACAGTGGGCTTCGAATGATGAGAGTGAAAAAGAGGGAGGAGGGTGAATAACCTGGAAGGTGCTCTGGGGGGATAGGAGGAATCCCACTCCACCTCCCTTGCGTCCATTAGGCCTGGGGGAGTGAGTCCAGTGAAGGCCACCCTGGGAGAGGGAAGCAGGAGAAGGGGTGTCATATTCGTGGAGCCAGGTTTCTGTGAGAGCAAGTAGATTAAAGGAATTAGTGACAAAGAGGTCATGAACAGCAGTGAGTTTGTTGCAGACAGAGCGGGCGTTCCAGAGGGCGCAGGAGAGAGTGAGGCTGGTGTTGGCAAGAAGAGGAATGGAGACTAGATTGTGTAGATTGCGACTACTGCCAGAGGGTGTAGGGTGATGGTGATGGGTGTGTTGAGCACAGTTAAATAAAGTGGGCCCAGGGTTTGGGGAAATATCTCCAGCGATTAGGAGAAGCAGAAGAGTGAGGGAGGTAATATGAGAATATGATTTGTATGAGGGGACATGCTTCAGTATCCTGGGGGGTATGTTAGCAAGTGGGCTTAGAGTTAGAAAGAGGTGATGAGTGCAGTAATAGGGGGAGGGGAGAAGTGAGGGTGATATGTACAGGTTGTGGGGTGGAGCAGAGGGATGTAGAAAAGAGAGTTTGAGGAGAGAGGCAGCAATTGTGAAAAGGAGGAGAGGTAAAGAGTGCATGTTTCAGAGAGGAAGATGATAAAATTAGGAAATGGGGTCACCTGCAGTCTTTTATAGTTTGCTTTGTGCAAATCGCTGAAGTGCCACTTATTTTAAGAACGCCACTTCTTTGGAAGAACCCCCTGTATGTGCAGCCCCCTGTATGTGTTCCCCCGTAAGGAAGGCCTTGTTTTTATACTGTGTGTTGGGTGTGGGTTGAATCTGGCAATTAATCAATTAGGAGGGCATATTAGCAACACAGCTAGCAGGGCATAACTTTCACACCACAATCAAACTGCAAGGGGACTAAAAGGCCAAAATTGTAAAGATAAGGCAACCCATAATTTAGGTAAGACTTAATGGCTAAATAAACATTGAAATAATGTGAGCATGGCTACAGATGGAGTTGAAACAGTGGTGACAAACAGATTTACCCAATAAGCTTTTTGCAGTCATGCAATGTTCAGTTTTAAGGTATGTGGAGATATAAACGCAGGTTTACCCAATAAGCTTTTTTGCAGTCATGCAATGTTCAGTTTTAAGGTATGTGGAGATATAAACGCAGGTTTACCCAATAAGCTTTTTTGCAGTCATGCAATGTTCAGTTTTAAGGTATGTGGAGATATAAACGCAGGTTTACCCAATAAGCTTTTTTGCAGTCATGCAATGTTCAGTTTTAAGGTATGTGGAGATATAAACGCAGGTTTACCCAATAAGCTTTTTTGCAGTCATGCAATGTTCAGTTTTAAGGTATGTGGAGATATAAACGCAGGTTTACCCAATAAGCTTTTTTGCAGTCATGCAATGTTCAGTTTTAAGGTATGTGGAGATATAAACGCAGGTTTACCCAATAAGCTTTTTTGCAGTCATGCAATGTTCAGTTTTAAGGTATGTGGAGATATAAACGCAGGTTTACCCAATAAGCTTTTTTGCAGTCATGCAATGTTCAGTTTTAAGGTATGTGGAGATATAAACGCAGGTTTACCTGTGAAGAGAGAACAAAATGATCAGATGGATGGAGCAAGAGCGGAAGTGCCACTTATTTTAAGAACGCCACTTCTTTGGAAGAACCCCCTGTATGTGCAGCCCCCTGTATGGACTAGGCTATGGATTATTTTTTGAAGCCTAGTGGCCAGAATTTTTGCCAGGATTTTTGCGTCTGAACATAATAAAGAGATAGGTCTATACGATCCGGGTTCCAGGGGATTTTTCCCCTCTTTAGGTATCATTATAATTGTGGCCTCCGTCATTGATTCGGGTAGCCTCCCTTCCTGATATGCCCACTCAAACACCCTGGGAAGTTCAGGTAACAGTATCTCCCCATATTTTTATAAATCTCTGCTGGGAGACCATCAGGACCCGGAGATTTCTGATTGTCCAGTTGTTTTGCGGCGGTTTTAACCTCTTCTAATGAAATTGGCGCCTCCAGGACCTCGATATCCAGCTCTGTAAGGGAGGGCAACTCCATTTTCCTAAAGAATCTTTCCATTACCTCTCCTACCACTGGCCCCTGGGATTTATATAATTCTTCATAATATTTCTTGAATGTTTCATTAATTTTATCTGGTTGGGATGTAATCTCACCTTCCCTGATACTAATGGCGGGAACTATTGGGGGGGAGCATCTACTTTTGCAATATGAGCTAATATCTTCCCTACTCTTTCCCCTTCTCCAAATATTATTTGTTTTTGGAATACTCTTTTACTTTCAGATTTCCTAAACATTACCTCTTTATATATTGACTGCTTATTTTGCCACCTTTGATAGCTTTCCAGGGATGGATTTTCCACAAGCTCCCTTTCTGCTACTCGGACCTCCTCCCTAGCATTCTCTTCCTCAACCTTTGATGCTCTTTTTGCTCTTGAAATCTGCTGGATCAATATTCCCCTCAGATACGCTTTCAGCGCATCCCACATCACCCCTCTTGCTACTGAGTCCTCATTTAGGTCTATAAATTCTGTCAACTTAGTTATGATCTCCTTCGGGTCCTCAAGAATCTCGAGCCATACTGGGTTCAGTTTCCAAACACCCCATTGATTTCTTATCCCGATATCCATCATAACTGTCACCGGTGAATGATCCGAGATTCCTCTTGGATGATAGGTTATACCTCTGACCAATAAAGCGGCCATATCATTACCTAAAATAAAATCTATTCTTGAGAGTGAGGAGTGGGTACTAGAATGACACGAAAACTGTTGTATCCCGGGGTTTCTCACTCTCCACAGGTCCATCAGCCCAGCCTCTTCAAGAAACTGGCCCATTCGAATCCCACACGGACTCTGTCCCGCTTTTCCTGAGGGAAATGTATCTAATTCTTTATTTATTACAACGTTAAAATCCCCTACTGCAATAACAGGGATCCTCGGTTTGTCTACAACAAACTCCAACAAACTATACAAAACTTCTAATTTAAAGGGTGGAGGGTTATAGATATTTGCTAATATACATTCCTGATTCCCTATCATACAGTGCAAAAAAACATATTGGCCCCCTTCATCCATCTTGCTCTGTCTGCAGGAAAACACAACCTCCCTCCTAATCAGCACCACTACACCCCTTGAATAAGAGGTGTGCACCGCATGGTACTGACTCTGAAATTTTTTATTCCTTATAGATGTTTTTGTCTCCCTGGTCAGGTGCGTTTCCTGCAGACAAGCAATATCTACTCTAAGTGCGTCTAACAGATCAAATACCTGCGCTCTTTTTGAGGGGGTACCCAACCCCCTAACATTCCATGAGCCAATCTTTATTCCCATTAGCTATTTGCGAGTAAGATTATCACTGCGGAAAAAAAAAAAAAAAAAAAACACCCAATGACCAAATATGGGAGTATTCTCCATATTCAGTAAATTGTGCCCATATTTTACTCCAAAAAAAAAAAAAAGGAGAAAAAATACATAATTCCCTATCAAATCTACCTCGGTGCTTAATCGTAATATCAGTTATCTCATTACAAATATCATTATCCGTATCCTTTGTGTCTTTATACAAAGTGTCATACCTTATGCTTAATGTGTTACTTGGTACCTTATATTGCATTTTAATTTTCCTGTGCTCTTTACCCCCTCCCCCCCTCCCTGCCCCTCCCCCCCCCACCCCTCCCATATGCTAATTTTTTTAATGGCCGATCCATATCCACCTACCCTTCCGTACCCCCCCCCCCACTCCCTCTCCCTCCCCCACTCCTTCTCCCTCCCCCACTCCTTCTCCCTCCCTCCCCCCTTATACTCCAAAAAAAAAAAACCTTATTATAAACACACTCCATCTCAAACCTACTTCCATTTACCGTGTCCCCAAACCATCCCCACTCCATTTATATAAATGTTAATACAATTAATTCAAATTATGCCCAGTTAATAAGTGTTAATTTTCCGCAGTATATCCCCTCTGTTTCTATTTCTATTTCTTAGGTAATTGATCTTTCTTGTCCTCCAGCCATGCTAACGCACTAGCAGGGGACTCAAAAAACTGGCTACCCCCTAAAGCATTTATCCGTAACTTAGCCAGGTAAAGGAGGGCATATGAAACATTAAATTTCTGGAGGCTACGCTTAACCCCCAGAAACTCAGCTCTGCGTTTCTGAAGGTCCGGGGAGAAATCGGGGAATTTTGATATCCTAGCATCTTTATATAAGATCTTCCCCATTTCACGAGCTTTACGTAAGAGTTTTACTTTATCCTTATAGTTTAAAAATTTTATTAGAAACGGTCTTGGGGGGTTTCCCGGTGGGGGGGGCCTAAACGGAACTCTATGCGCCCTTTCTATAGAAAACTGCTGCGTAAATGTCTCGCCTCCAAATATCCCCAACATGCAGTTCTCCAAAAATACAATAGGGTCCGGGCCTTCACTCCCCTCAGGGACTCCCACCACTCTCACATTGTCCCTGCGAAGTCTATTTTCCATTTCATCGAATTTCCCTACAAGCTTATCGAATTTTTTCCCTCCAGATCTTTGCTTCTTGTTTCATAGGGAGCAGATCATCCTCTATTAAACTTATTCTCTTTTCCGCTTCCGTCACCCTCTCAGTTGTCATCTTAAGATCCTGACATACTAGGGTCAGCTCCTCTTTAATGTCCTTCATTTGCTCTCCCGGTGCCCCCAAAGAGTGGTTGCATGCTCTTATTGCCAAAAAGATATCTTTTAAAGAGGGTTCTCCTTCCACCGTGGAGATTGGAGCTGCCAAGGCCTCCGTTTCCTTGCTGACGGCTCCTGAACTTTTTGTGGTAGGGTTCTTTGTGCTGGAGATACCTATAGGCTGACCCGCATGTCCCTGGCTTTTCCTGTCTATTGCTGACTTGGTCTGAGCTTGCTGCCCTCCCTTGTTTGGGGTATGTTCCGCCGCAAGGCCCAGTTTCTCTAGTTTGGCGGAAACTGCCACCACCGCTGCTGTTGCCCCCGCCACAGTAAGATGAGGGCCTTTTTCCTTCTCCTTGTCCTTAGCTGACCGCAAGGATTGAGTTCCCATATTTTCCTGACTGGGGTGCTCATCTCCCTTTCTTCTCCCTGTCATATTGATTTTCTCCGGGTTATCTTGTTCTTTTTAAACCACTTGTATGCATTGTCTGTTTCTTCTTTTAAGCATATCATGTTAATAAAAATTATGTTTTATCTATAACAAGTCAAGTGTATATCTATATGTCTGACACCGTAAAAATCCCCCTATCCCCTCTTTTGATCTAATTCTCATTGGGATGAGGTGTCCTTAGAAAGGGTGTTTTCACCAACCGGACCAAACCATTACAAATGTAAAAATGATATTCTGGAGATGAATGATCATACAGTACAGTTCAATTAGTACAAACAGTAACCGCAGAAGTCTGTTGAGTTGGAAGTGAACGCAACAAATACCCAACGTGTTTCGAAATTGCTATTTCTTCATCAGGGGTGCATGCGATTTGTCGCAGAACGTAAAAACGTCTGCAATTAAATAAACACAGATTCAATACATAATAATAATTGTACAATAAAAATGCAACTTAGAGAGTAAACACGCATATAATCACACCTTGATTTCAATATGAATGTTTAAAAAACTAACCGTACAAGCTGTATGGATCTTGGAATAATCTCATATCCAGATTGTATTTTTTAAAACAAGATGTGTTGCAGCTGTTGGCCCAGAAGGCCCCCGACCTGGTAATGTAGATCAATACATCACCACAAGATGGCAGGTCCAATGGCAACAGGAGGGGGAAAGAGAACAAGGTCCCAAACAGAGGACAACCCGGTATGGCCCTCCGAAGTAGACCCCTTACTATAGATATGTGGGGAGAGAAGAGAAGAAAAGGGATGGAGTTATTGAGCTGGTACATAGGGCTCGTACCGACCATAACCACACCCAGCACAATATAGGAATCACTCTTGGGTCCTATCTAACCAGCGATATTAAGTATATATAACAGTCATATGTATAGCTGGATGGCAGGGAGAGAAAGAAAATGGTTCATTGAAATAAAAACCCACACTGAAAAAGGGGGGGGGGGGATAGAAGGGGGGGTTTTGACTGACTGTCAGTGACATATTGAAATCATAGGTCTTATATTAAAAGAGCACTAGAAAAAATACCCCAACAGAAACGTACCAAACCATGCATCTAAGCATATGAATTTGTGGACAACACGTTAAATAAGTGGTATCTACCTTGCCAAAAGGACACTAAGGAGAGGGGTGGAGAAAAGGAGATGGCCAAAAACGAGAACCTGCCGGTTGGAAACTGTGCAGACAGGTGTACCAAGGGACTTGACAAGGCCGGAGTCAATCAACAAACTGATCTACAAAAAAGTGCCATAGACAGTACAATAGGGTTATTTGAGTATGCATGGCAGCTAACCAGAGGAGAGTGCCCAGGACAGAAGCCTGGGCGCAACCCCCTTGGGTGCAGCAAACTAAAGCAAAAGGCACCATACTCAAATGGTTACCTGGTCCGTATGGGAGCACAGTATGGCAGGTCCTCACTTTGGTCCACCCTCACAGCTACAGGCATCAGCTGGAGGGTGAAGGGGTTTAAAATGCACGGGTGACTGGCAGTCAGCCAATTACTCCGTGCGTACAGTTGGAGGGGCGGGGCTTACCGGGGTGTCCCCCGAGACGGCGGAGCGCAGACGGCCCCTCACAACACACCAGGGGGCGTGAATGGTGACGCACTGCATCGGGAAGGACGCAGTGACGTCACACCCTAGATCCCCCTGAGAAGCAGGGGAACCTTGTGTGCCGGTGTCTTGTCGAATACAGTCCCCTATCCAGAAGTGTCCGCCCTGTACTGCGCAGGCGCAGTACGGAGGACAAACGAGACGCCGAAAGTCTCTGAAGTTCAACAGCTGATCGTCAGCTGTACACGGCGCCTGCGCATTTATTCTTACCCTATGTCCAGGATCATTCCCTACTATCCAAGTGGACATAGAGTTAGAATAAATAGTTGCCGAGCGCAGCGAGGCCGTGCCCGAAGCGTGGCGAGCGAAGCGAGCCCGCGAGGGGCCCTCTTACACAGCCATCGCTAACAGGTGCCCGAGCGCCGTGTACAGCTGATGGTCAGCTGATCAACTTCGGACATTTTCGACATCTCCTGCTGCTCCGTACTGCGCAGGCGCTGCACCTGCGCAGTACGGGGCGGACACTATCTGATAGGAGGACACTATATGTCAGAACACCGGCTGCATCGCCACGCGTCGTCCTCCCGCGGCGCACAAAGCATAGGTCACGTGACCCGGGGGGAACCCGGACACGTGACACCATGTAAACAAAAGGCCGTCCGTGCCTGGGAGGCAATGAGCGGCCCCCGTGCGCCGAGTCTGGGATCCAAGAAACCATGGACCTAATGTGATGATGCAGGTGCACCCACCACGTATGGGGCGAAAAAGGCCGAGCAAGGGACAAATAGTCAGAGGGGAACACAGTTATATAGGGAAAGTATCATGCTTTGAACAGTGAAGAAAGCAAAAGGATCATATTGATACAATTAATATATATACAGAGAATTGCCAAAAAATGGGGAGGGGGAGAAGGGGAAGAGAAGGAGAGGGGAAGGGGAGAGGGGATACGAGCATAATCAATGGAGGAATAAGCAGTGTGTATGCATCATATACACAAGGTGCACATGCTATAATTCGTAGCAGTATTAACAGTACACATCACAGCCTAAATGAACATACATGATGGTTAATGAAAACTAGGTGACCTGGGGTAGTCCTATATAAGAGCTATATACATTCATGTGAAGTGATGTTAACTTTGCGGAAGGGAGCAAAAAAATAGAGGAAAGTAGGTACTTGATGGGGGATCCAGAGGAAAAACCCCAGAGGAAAAACCCTCTAAAAAGGGCCTAAAAGAGATTGACCTATTTAAATCAGGTGGTGAAGTGGCATATAGGTGGAAAATCTACCTCTGCTCACGTTGGAGCAGAGTTCTATTCCAGACGCCGACCCGCATTCCAGGATGGATGCGGTCAAGGATCAGGAAAGATACTCTGGGAAAAATTCAGTCGTGAACATTGGTGACATGTCGTCCCAGGGGGAGACTGGGATTACACGTCCGCATAGATGCAAGATAACGATAAGCAAGTCACCAGAATTGGAGAGTGCAGTTTTACCAACATAGAAGCACCCTCAGTCACATAGGAGGAGATAAACTACACCGGGCGTATTGCAATTGGCAAAATGTCGTGGTGAGTATCTCTCGCAATTGAGAAGTAATAAGTTCTTTGAAGTGTTAATAAAACGGCAGTAACCACAACCCCCACATGTGAAAGTGCCAAGGCATCTACATGGGTCCTTGCGGCCCCCTTCCCTAAACTCGCTTGCCACCAGGTGATCCTGAAGCCACCTGGCCCTTCTGAAGGTAAAGGAAGGGGTATTCGGCACAAAGGGACCTATGGTTGGGTCCATCGTTAGGACATGCCAATATTTTTTCACAATTGCTTTGATTTTTTTGTGTTGATTGGAGAATCCTGTAATGATTGATATTGGGTTCTCTCTTCGGGTTTTGGAGGATGGATTGTATAGTAAGTCTTGCCGAGTTTTATTACATGTCCTCTTGTAAGCTTTTTTCAAGCAGGTCTTGGAGTATCCTCGACTCAAAAGTCTTGTCCTCAAGAGATCAGCCTCCTTCTTGAATGTGATATTGTCCTAACAGTTCCTCCTAATCCTTAAATATTGACTGTAAGGAATGGAGTTTATGAGCGCCTGAGAGGCATGTTGAGCCCATTGAATATTAATTTTTTTGTCCCAAGTGATTGAATAATGACAAAAAAAAAAAAAATTACAAAAAGTTGTCACTAAATGATATATTGCTCACACAGGCCATGGGCATATGTGGAATTGCACCCCAAAATATATTCAGCTGCTTCTCCTGAGTACGGGGATACCACATGTGTGGGACTTTTTGGGAGCCTAGCCACGTACGGGGCCCCAAAAACCAATCACCGCCTTCAGGATTTCTAAGGGCGTAAATTTTTGATTTTCCTCCTCACTACCTATCACAGTTTTGAAGGCCATAAAATGCCCAGATGGCACAAACCCCCCCAAATGACCCCATTTTGGAAAGTAGACACCCCAAGCTATTTTCTTTGAGGCATGTTGAGTCCATGGAATATTTTATATTTTGGCACAAGTTGCGGGAAAGTGACAAATTATTATTTTTTTTTTTTTGCACAAAGTTGTCACTAAATAATATATTGCTCACACAGGCCATGGGCATATGTGGAATTGCACCCCAAAATACATTTAGCTGCTTCTCCTGAGTATGGGGATACCACATGTGTGGGACTTTTTGGGAGCCTAGCTCAGCTCTTATTTGTTTTTGAAAATGAAGAAAGACAAGAAAAAAATTTTTTTTTTCTTTTTTCAATTTTCAAAACTTTGTGACAAAAAGTGAGGTCTGCAAAATACTCACTATACCTATACTATAGCAAATAGCTTGGGGTGTCTGCTTTCCAAAATGGGGTCATTTTGGGGGGTTTTGTGCCACCTGGGCATTCTATAGCCTCCGAAACTGTGATGGGGCAGTGACGAGTGAAATCAAAAATTTACGCCCTTAGAAAGCCTGAAGGCGGTGCTTGGTTTTCGGGGTCCCGTATGAGGCTAGGCTCCCAAAAAGTCTCACACATGTGGTATCCCCGTACTCAGGAGAAGCAACAGAATGTATTTTGGGGTGTAATTTCACATATTCCCATGGCATGTTTGAGCAATATATCATTTAGTGACAACTTTGTGCAAAAAAATTTAAAAAATTTGTCTCATTCCCGCAACTTGTGTCACAATATAAAATATTCCATGGACTCGACATGCCTCTCAGCAAATAGCTTGGGGTGTCTACTTTCCAAAATGGGGTCATTCGGGGGGGTTTTGAACTGTCCTGGCATTTTATGCACAACATTTAGAAGCTTATGTCACACATCACCCACTCTTCTAACCACTTGAAGACAAAGCCCTTTCTGACACTTTTTGTTTACATGAAAAAATTATTTTTCTTTGCAAGAAAATTACTTTGAACCCCCAAACATTATATATTTTTTTTAAAGCAAATGCCCTACAGATTAAAATGGTGGGTGTTTCATTTTTTTTTCTTCACACAGTATTTGCGCAGCGATTTTTCAAATGCATTTTTTGGGGAAAAAACACACTTTTTAAAATTTTAATGTACTAAAACACACTATATTGCCCAAATGTTTGATGAATTAAAAAAGATGATCTTAGGCCGAGTACATGGATACCAAACATGACATGCTTTAAAATTGCGCACAAACGTGCAGTGGCATAAATACATTTTTAAAAGCCTTTAAAAGCCTTTACAGGTTACCACTTTAGATTTACAGAGGAGGTCTACTCCTAAAATTACTGCCCTCGATCTGACCTTGACAGTGATACCTCACATGCATGGTGCAATTGCACCAGACCGACGCTTGCGTTCGCCTTAGCGCGAGAGCAGGGGGGGACAGGGGTGCTTTTTTTTTTCTGTATTATTTTTTTGCTATTTTATCTTATTTTTAAACTGTTCCTTTCATTTTTTTTTAAATCATTTTTATTGTTATCTCAGGGAATGTAAATATCCCCTATGATAGCAATAGGTAGTGACAGGTACTCTTTTTTGAAAAAATTGGGGTCTATTAGACCCTAGATCTCTCCTCTGCCCTCAAAGCATCTGACCACACCAAGATCGGTGTGATAAAATGCTTTCCCAATTTCCCAATGGCGCTGTTTACATCCGGCGAAATCAAAGTCATAAAATGCTCATAGCTTCTGGTTTCTTAGGCCATAGAGATGTTTGGAGCCACTCTGGTCTCTGATCAGCTCTATGGTCAGCTGGCTGAATCACCGGCTGCATTCTCAGGTTCCCTGTTGAGACAGGAGAGCCAGAGAAAAACACGGAAGACAGTGGGGAGGGGGCATTCCCTTCCACTGCTTGTAAAAGCAGTCTAGAGGCTAATTAGCTGCTAGGATTGCTTTTACATGAAAGCCGACCGCTGGCTGAAAAGAATGATACCAAGACGATACCTAAAGCTGCAGGCATCATTCTGGTATAACCACTCAAAGTCGTGAATGGCGGCCCTGAAGACAAAAAAATGGTTAACAATAAAGCACAGTAAACAGTAAAGTATAAAAAATTGTATACCTGAAAAGCAAACATGATAAAACATAATAACAATAAAACATTGCAGAATAGAATACAGTAAAAAAGAGCAGAACAATAGAGAGAGAATAAAGAGAGAGAGAACAATAAAACGACAACTATTTTTTTTTATTTTATTTTTTTTTTTGGGGTTTTTTTTTTTTTTTTTTTTTACACTTTTTTTTATAACTGTAACCGGTTCCAGGTTCGGGTCTCTCAAAATGCGATGGCATCTTGGGAGACCCTGTGAAAGTGTGTCCTAGTCTGTGCAATGCTGTACCCTACGCTAATACTCAACTAGTGAATGGTAGCGTTCAAAACATTCACCAATGCAAAGACTAGGATTGTCAGGACAGGAGGGACAATAATAGCGGGTGTCACGCCTATATCAGCGCTTGCTGTAGACACGACATCTTTTTTGGGGGGCTCGTTGGGTAGGGGTACTCGGGAGGACATAAAGAAAATGCCTCTCATGCAGCCGACTGCAATTGGTTGGGGATGTAAATGGGGGAAGTACGGGTGCTGCAGAAGTGGTGGGTCCCCAATTAGGATTGGCAAATGCAGCAGGAAGGGCATTATGGGCACCACGGGCCTGTTTGCCTTCTTGGTGGCAGCGGGACACTACTTGTGCTTGCCACCTCACCAGCTTGAACTGCACTTATGGGACTCGCCACATCACCAAGTGTTACTGCAGTGCTGGTTTGACTACGACCGGGGTGTACTAGGCCGCTGGCGCTTGCCAGTTCACCAAAACGCTACCAAAAAAACTGTTAGCGATCGCAGGGATCAGGCCTGACTCTGCAAACGCTGCAGTTATGCGTTTAGTGTTTTGTAAGTGTCAATGATCAATTGATACTGCACTTGGGTGGGCTGGGCTGGGCCGGGCGGAGGGGCAAAACGCAGGTGCTAGCAGGTATCTGGGCTGATCCCGCTAACACTGCGTTTTTGGGAACCCTAAACTGCTGGGGACGCTAGTATAGATCTGATTGGATCAGATATTGATCCGTTCATATACTATACCACTAAGGTAGGTGTACGGTGCGTGCGTTGGTGTTAGCAGTACTGACGCTAACCTGACGCTGCCTGGGGCTGGTGCTTGCCAGTTCACCAAAATGCTACCAAAAAACTGTTAGCGATCGCAGGGATCAGGCCTGACTCTGCGAACACTGCAGTTATGTGTTTAGTGTTTTGTAAGTGACAGTGATCGATCAATACTGCACTTGGGTGGGCTGGGCTGGGCCGGGTGGAGGGGCAAAACACAGGTGCTAGCAGGTATCTGGGCCGATCCCGCTAACACTGCGTTTTTGGGAACCCTAAACTGCTGGGGACGCTAGTATAGATCTGATCGGATCAGATATTGATCCGTTCAGATACTATACCACTAAGGGAGGTGTATGCTGCGTGCGTGGGTGATAGCGGTACTGGCGCTAACCTGACGCTGCCTGGGGCGACGCATATATGGTGATCAGTGGTGAAAGGGTTAACTAGGGGGAAATCAAGGGGTTAAAAATTTATTAGGTAGTATATGGGGGTCCCTGACGCTATAAAACGCGGACGGCGAACCTAAATATTTACCTCCCTAACTAGCGTAACCAGTGACACTAATACAGCGATTAGAAAAATGATCGCTTAGTGACACTGGCGACGGGGGGGTGATCAAGGGGTTAAAACTTTATTAGGGGGGGTTAGGGGAGTATCCTAGACCTAAAGGGGGCTAACACTAACTGCCCTACCACACTAACTGTCACAAACTGACACCAATGCGGTAATCAGAAAAAAAACCCCCAAAAAAACAACTGCTTGGTGTCAGTGTGACAGGGGGGGTGATTAGGGGGTAATCGGGGGGGATCGGGGGGTAAAGGGGGGTGTAAAGTATGCCTGGCATGTTCTACTGTGTGTGTGTTGTGCACTCACTCGGATGTCTTCTCTCCTCGGCGCCAGAACGGAAAATACCGAGCCGAGGAGAGATGACATAATTTCCTCTGCCTCTGTGTACTATACAGAGGCAGGGGAAGAATCTCATTGGCTAGGAGCGATCGCGAGGGGGGAGGCCACGAATGGATGGCCTCCCCCTCATCTCTGAATGCTCCCAGACAGAAGCCGACCGCCTCGGGCACCGGGGGGGTCCGACCGGCCCCCCGCCCGTGGCAAGCAATCACGTATTATAGTAGTATACTATTCCTTTAAATATCGTACCTGGGGGGTGTCTATAGTATGCCTGTAAAGTGGCGCGTGTTTCCCGTGCTTAGAACAGTCCCTGCACAAAATTTCATTTTTAAAGAAAAAAAAGTCATTTAAAACTGCTTGCGGCTTTAATGTAATGTCGGGTCCTGGCAACATGGATGAAAATCGGTGAGATAAACGGCATGTCCATTACCAGGCCCTTTGGGTCTTGTATGGATATTAAGGGGAACCCCACACCCAAATTAAAAAAGGAAAGGTGTGGGGCCCCCAGGCCCTATATACTCTGAACAGCAGTATACAGGCGGTGCAAACAAGACAGGGACTGTAGGTTTGTTGTTAAGTAGAATCTGTTTGTAATTTTGAACTGGTACATTTTTAACGTGTTTAGCTCCAGCTAAAAAATCTATTTTAAGCTTTTTGGAAAACCTAGGGAAGGGTTATCACCCCTGTGACATTTGTTTTGCTGTCTGTGCTCCTCTTCAGAAGATTTCACCTCATTTTTTGTCCCAATGACAAATATTTTTTGAAAATTTGGGTTTTTTTGTGAAACAAGGATTGGTGATAAAGCATCAGTGGAAAGGAGGAACGTTTTTCCCATATTAACTCTTACAGGAGAGAATTTCCCTTCCTAGGGGTATATTTCATCTCACTTTCTGTTGTCTCCTTCCGTTTGCAAGTAGGAGTCGTTTGTAAGTTGGATGTTTGAAAGTAGGGGCCTGACCTATATACTCAGCAGAAATTTGGGCCTTAGGTGTTGTTGTGGCCACAACACTGTAAGCCCTCACAGGGCCCTGCTGTGAAATATTAGATCAAGAATTGTAATTACATGCCCCTGTTGAACAGTGGCAGAAAAAATAGGCCTTTGGTGGTGGTGGTGCTGGTGCCACAACACTGTAAGTCCTCACAGATACTCTTGGTGGGCGCAGAAACTGGCCCTACTGTGAAATATTAGATCAAGAATTGTAATTACATGCCCCTGTTGAACAGGGGCTGAAAAATTGGGCCTTAGGCACTGGTGCTGGTGCCACAACACTGCAACCCCTCACAGATACTCTAGTTGGAGCGCAGGAACTAGCCCTGCTGCAAAGAATTGCATGAAAAATTGTAATTACATGCCCCAGTTAAACAGGGGCTGAAAAATTGGGCCTTAGGCACTGTTGGCGGGACTGGCGGCGCCCAGAACCAAAAATGTTCTTACAAGCTTCATCATGATCATTGGGCAGGAAGAGGATAATTACTCAGTATAACAGGATAGTCACTCAGCATCAGCATAGGCAGTCTTTGAAGGGATCTGACATTTCAAAAAAATGTATTCGGTTACATCAGCATCAGGTGCTTGGTAGCTGGTGGTGATCCAAGATTGATTCACTTTTAGGAAGGTCAGTCGATCGACCGAGTCGGTGGACAGATGCACCCTGTGATCGGTTACAAAGCCTCCAGCATCACTGAATGTGCGTTCCGAAAGAACTTTGGATGCAGGACAGGCCAGTAGCTCAATTGCATACTGTGCAAGCTCTGGCCAGTGCTCCATCCTCAAGACCCAGTAACCCAGGGGATTTTCGGTGGGAAAGGTGTCCAAGTCAGATCTTGCCCCTAGGTATTCCTGCACCATGTAAAACAGACGCTGGCGATGGTTGCTGGAACCGATCAAAATTGTCTGAACGCATCGGTCAGACGGCCACCTTCTCCACCGCACCTTCTTTGACTGACCGAAGCCTCAGCAACACGTTGTCCAGAAACAGGAGTTTGTAACCTCCCAGTCTCTGGGAAAGTGTTGCACAGACCTTTCTGCAAGGCCTCCCGAAGATATTTCATCCTCTGCTCCCTCTGCGACGGCAAGATAAGGTCCGCAACCTTACCCTTGTAACGTGGATTAAGGAGGGTTGCCAGCCAGTATTGTTCCTTCTCCTTCATAATATGAGGATCCTTCCGCAGGCTTTGCAGGATTAGGGAGGCCATGCAGCGTAAGTTTGCTGAGGCATTTGGTCTGGAGTCCTCTGGGTCACTAAGGACGACATGATCCGCAGCCACCTCCTCCCAGCCACATACAAGTCCATGTGTTTCTTGGGACTGTAAATGATCCCTTAAAGACTGCTGCTGATGCTGAGTGCCAGGCTCCACCTCCATACTGACACAATCCTCCTCCTCCTCTTCCTGTGTGATCGGTGGGCAAGCAGGAACACTGTCTGGATAAAGGGGGTCTCGAGAGCTAAGGAAGTCCTCCTCTTCCTGCCTCCGTTCTGCCTCAAGTGCCCTGTCCATTATTCCACGCAGCGTTTGCTCCAACAGGTGGACAAGGGGGACAGTGTCACTGATGCATGCACTGTCACTGCTCACCATCCTCGTGGCCTCCTCAAATGGTGACAGGACAGCGCATGCATCCCTGATCATGACCCACTGGCGTAGGGAAAAAAAACCAAGCTCCCCTGACCCTGTCCTGGTGCCATAGTCGCACAGGTACTCATTGATGGCCCTCTGCTGCATGTGCAGCCGCTGCAGCATGGCCAACATTGAGTTCCACCTGGTGGGCATGTCACAGATTAGGCGGTTCTTGGGCAGGTTAAATTCCTTTTGGAGGTCTGCCAGCCGAGCACTGGCATTATATGACCGGCGGAAATGCACACAGACTTTCCTGGCCTGCCTCAGGACATTCTGTAAGCCCGGGTACCTGCCCAAGAACTGCTGCACCACCAAGTTAAGGACATTTTTTTTTTTTTCCACTTCAGCGAAAATTTTCCGAGAGACATTATTTCAACTTTATGTGTCAAACTTTATCTCTTCTCCTTTTTCACATCATTGTGGATTGTTTCCGTCACATCTTTATTATTTTTCCCTTCTAGGATATTCTTAAATATTTTTAAAAACCGGCGACAAACCGCCTTCTATAATTATAAACCCTATTATTATCTTATTCTCTCTCAGTTCCTCTTATTTCCCCCCACCCCCCCTCCCCCTCCCCTGTGTCTGGTCCGTTCCTTTATGTTATTTATTTATCCACTTGGCTCTGCACCTGTTCTTTCTTTTATCCTATCTAAATAAATATCCGAGACTTTGTAGTTTTTCCAACTTTCCCATCTACTATTATCCCCTTTCTCTCCTCCTTCCATTTTGTAGTGATAATCTATTTCCTTTAGCCAGTTTCTAATGTCTGGTTTTCCACTTTTTAGCCAATTCTTGGGAATTAAGGCCTTGGCCGCATTCAGGAGGTTAGGTATTATTGATTTTCTATATTGTTTCTTAGGTTTATTGTAGATATGGAAGAGGCATGTCCAAATATTTTGTTCTATTTCTTCTCCAGTTATTTCCTTTATGTTGTTTAACACTTCCTTCCAGTACTCCATTATTATTGGGCATTCCCACCATATGTGTATGATCGTTGCTATTTGGCCACATTTTCTCCAACACAAGGAGGTTCTATCTTGATGGAATCTGTGTATTCTTACTGGGGTCATATACCATCTTGATACTAGTTTATAATTCATTTCTATGGTCTTCATGTCCCAAGCCTTATTATATCCCATTTCTATCATTTTTTCCACTTTTTGGTTATCTATTTTTAAATTCATTTCTTTTTCCCATTGATTTATATATTCTGGTCTTTCTTGTGCTTCCAAATCTGTCAGTATACTATAAATTTTTGATGTTCCGTTTTTTAATGGTGTTTCATTGCTACATAGCTTTTCCAGTGCAGTTAATTTTGTTTCATCTCTCAGTGGGTGTGGTATTGTGCTTACTAGGTGCCTTATTTGAATATAATTCCATTCATTCATCTTCCATCCATTCCTTTCCTCTATTTCTACTCGTGTTCTTATTTTGCCATTTCTAGTGATATCTTTCAGTCGTGGGTTACCTATTCCTTTGATTTCAAATATTTCCCTCCCAGGGGTGAAGAGATTCGATCCTGTGAGTGCTAATAGTGGTGAATTATATTTCCATTCATTCTTTAAGTGAATGGTGTCCCAAATTTTAAATACATTTTTTGTTATTTCGTGCGTGTCGGTGTCCAATATTCTATATTTCCGTGGAATCCAAATATTCTTATATAGTGTGGCTCCACTTATTGTGTTTTCCATTTCCACCCATTTTTTTTCATTTTTCTCATTTGTCCACTCTAACATTCGTGTTAAAACTATGGCTTTATAGTACCTACTTATATCTGGGACGGCAAGACCCCCATGCTCCTTTTTCCTTGTGATCAGCGTGTATTTAATTCTTGGTTTTTTATTAAGCCATATGTATTTTAGCAGGATTGTTTTAATTATTTTAAAAAAGCTCTGCGGGATTTTTACTGGTAACATCTGTAATCTGTAATTTATTTTAGGTAATATCGTCATCTTAAACATATTTATTCTTCCAATCCATGAAAGTGGCTGTATTCTTAACTTTTTCATTTCTTCTTTGACCTCATTGATCAGTGGAATAAAGTTTGCCTGATAAATTTTTTCGACTCTAGGAGTTATTTTAATTCCAAGGTAATTGAGTTCTTTTACCCAAGTGAATGGGAATTCTTTTTGTAAAAACTGAACTTCCTTTTCCTCTAGACCTATGTTTAATATTTCCGTTTTTATTGGATTAATTTTGAAGTTTGACAGTTCTCCGTATTTTTTAATTTCTTTCAGTATGTTTGGGAGTGACACTCTTGGGTTGGATACGTACATCAAGATGTCGTCCGCGTAGGCAGCGATCTTATGCTCTTTTCCTCCTAGTTTCGCTCCTTCTACCTCTTTGTTATTGCGGAGTGTTGCTAATAGTGGTTCTAAGGCCAATACATATAATAGTGGAGACAGTGGACAGCCTTGCCGTGTTCCATTCTGCATCTTAATTTTTGGAGAGAGTCTACCGTTTACTTTTACGACTGCTGTCGGGCCATTATACAAATTTGTTATCCACTTCATCATTTTTGTCCCAATACCCAAGTGCCGCAATGTATCCATCATGAAACCCCAGTCTACCCTGTCAAATGCTTTTTCTGCATCCAATGACAGGAATAGAACTGGGGTCTCATTCTGCACCTTCTTGTGCAACATCAATAATGATTTTAGGCTGTTGTCCCGCCCCTCTCTCCCCGGGACAAAACCAGTTTGGTCCGGGTTGATCCACAGTGGGATTAGTTTTTTTATCCTAGTGGCCAGGATCTTGGAGTACAGCTTCGTATCAGCGTTCAATAGGGCTATTGGCCTGTAGCTTGAGCAGTTAACTTTGTCTTTCCCTTCTTTTGGTAGTATTGTAATATGAGCTAATAACGATTCACTTCTTATTTCTTCATCTTCCCCTAAGGAATTCATATATTCTAATAGTTTTGGAGTCAGCTGTTCTTCAAATTTTTTATAGTATTTGACCGTAAACCCGTCTGGTCCTGGGCTTTTTCCTACGGGAGTTTCCTTTAATGCCAGTTTTACCTCTTCATGCGTAATATTTTTTTCCAATTCTTCTAGTTGGTCTATTTTTAGTTTTGGTAAGTTTGCTTTTTTTAAATATTCTTGTATCTTCTTTGTTCTTGTATTCGCTTCTTTCCAACTTTCCTGTCCTTTTATTGCATAAAGGGAGCTGAAGTATTTTTGAAATGTTATCGCTATATCTGTGGTTTTATTTACCACTTCTCCTTTTTCATTTTTGATCTTCTCAATGTAATTCAAAGACTTCTTTTTTTTTTACCAGATTTGCTAGGTATTTTCCTGGTTTATTACCCCATTTATATTTTTCTTGTACTACTCTGTTGTAGTCCTTCCTTTCTTCTTGTTCCATCCAGTCTTTTAATTGCTCTCTCTTTTGAGATAGTAGGCCGAAGATTTTGTTGTTTACTTGATTTTTGTGTTTTCGTTCCAATTCATAAATTTCTTTAATTATTTGTTGCATGTTTGTTTTCCTTTCCTGTTTTTTTCTTGCCCCTATAGCTATTAACTTGCCCCTAATAACAGATTTATGCGCCTCCCATATTGTTGCTTTCGATACTTCTGGTGTATCGTTTTCTTCAAAATATCTTTTAATTTCTTCTATGATGCTTATTTCGGTCTCACTGTCTTCTAATAAAGTTTCGTTGATTCTCCATGGACCCCTTTCAAGGACTTCTCCTTTTATTTTCATTCTCAAGATTACTGGGCTGTGATCTGAGGCGGTTATTATGCCTATTTTTGTTTCTTCTATTTCTTCCAAGTTTCTATGTTCGACCATGATGTAATCCAATCTGGAGTAAATTTTGTGTACTGTTGAGTAGAATGTGTAGTCCTTTGTGCTGGGGTGCTGAATTCTCCAAGGGTCTATTAGTTGCTGTTCATATAATGTTCTTTTTAATTTCTTTAGTTGATTTACCTCTTTGTCCCTTACTCTTGAGGTACTGTCCATTTTATTATCCATGCTGAAGTTGAAGTCTCCAGCTAGTATTAATTTTCCTTGCTTGAATTCCATTAGTATTTTAATTATATCTATCAAATATTTTTTAGGGTTCTTATTAGGACAGTAGACATTGGCCAATGTATATTTTACCCCATGTATAGTTCCTGTAATAAAAAGATATCGACCCTCCGGGTCTATTTTCCTTTGATCTATTAGAAAACGTACATTTTTCCCTATACCGATGGCTACTCCTTTGGCCCTTCTTATTGGCGAGTCTCCTTGATACCATGTTGGTATGTTTCTTGAATAAATTTTGGCACTTGAGTTTTGGGTTATATGCGTCTCCTGTAGGAAAATTATTTCTGCTTTACTTTTTTCTAGTTCTCGGAGGATGATGTTTCTCTTCCCTGGGGAATTTAGTCCTCGGACATTGTAAGAGATTATTTTTATGCTGTTTACGTTTTCCATTCTTGTGCCTTTTCTTCCCCGCCCGTCCTCCGGCCCTCCCCCCCACGCGGTCCCCCTAGGAGACCGGATGGAGGGGACACCCAGCGGACGCACGGGGTCTCCTCATCTCTTGTCTCAGAATAGGTGTGCCTATGTAACCACTCATGTGACTCAGACCTCTCCCTCCCCACCCTCCCTCCCCCTCCCCTCCCTCCTCCCACCCTCCCCCTCCCTTTTTTCTGATATGGGTTTTTTACCCCCATATTCTCTAGAGCTGAGAGCATTTTACTTTGTTTTGTGGGGCACGCTCTGCCCCCTCTGCTCTATTTATTGTGAGGCGGAGCTCTGTAAGACACCCTATTACCCCCCTGCCTAAGCACTAATAGGGCGACCCCCTGTCCACTCCGTGAGTCCCTGTCTCCCTCTCCCTGCGTTTTTGTTGTGTTTTACCAATCCTTTCACTTTCCTTTTTTTCCCATCCCATCAACCCCAGCCCCCCCCCCCCTTTCCACTCTAAGGCCCCTTGCACCGTTGTGTGGTATTTTCTCATTTCTCAGATATTAATTTCCTCGAGAGTCCACATCTTGATGTCTGATCCTTGAATTTACTTGCCACTGTAGGTCATCTCTTGCCGTTATTCGCTCCTGACTATTTGCGTATTTTTCCAGTTCTGGGGAGGGGATTTCTAGTTTGTTGCAAAAGTCCGGAATCTCCTCCACATGTCTTAGCCTCGCACTTATTCCGTTTTTCCTTGCTATTAGACATGCTGGAAAACCCCAGTTGTATTGAATTTCTTGCTCCCGGAGGATTTCTAATAATGGCTTTAGTATCCGTCGTCTTTTCAACGTTTCTTGAGATAAGTCTTGAAATATTTGTAATTTACCTCCCGCAAACTCTATTTGTGTTTTCCTCTTTAGGTTTATCCAGATCTGTTTTTTTTCTTCCCATTTTTCAAAGCGTACGATTACATCTCTAGGTGTTTCCCTTGCAAACCTTTGAGGTTTTTTTACTCGAAAGACACTTTCTATTCCTATTGTGTTAGTTGTTTCCTTTCCCAAGATTTGGTTGAAGAGATTGTTCATTTTTTCTATTAGATTTTCTGCTTGTTCTGTTTCCGGTAACCCACGTATTCTCAAGTTTTTCTTTTTATCTCTATTTTCTTGCTCTTCTATTTTATATGATTGTTCCTGTTGTTCCCGTTTTAATTTCTTTATTTCATCTTCTAGTTCCTTTATGTTTTTTTGATGTAGGTCTACTTTGATCTCTACTTCTTCCACTCTGTTTAACATATATCCCATATCTTTATGGAGTGTTGACATCTCTGCTTTTAGGGAATTCTCTAGTGCCGCAAACATTTTTTCCATATCCTGTTTTGTTGGCAACTGTGGCCCTTGTTGTCCTTCCTCCTTTCCTCTGTCTTCCTCTCCCATTTCTGGCTCCATTCTGGGTTCTGAGAGGTGGCTGGTTTCTGTTTGTACTTTATACTGGCCTTTTTTATCCTTGTTGTCCTTCTCTTTTGTATCTATTTGTCTGCCCTTTGAACCCACTTGTTTCTCTCCTTCTCCGATTCCTTGCTGTATATACCTGTTCATAGGGCCTGGACTTGGGCCTAGGCTGGTCCTAGGTGATTTCGGTATTGCTCCCGCACTTCTTGTTGTTTTCCCCTTCATGTTTGTTTCTATGGCTGGATTTATAAGATCTTCAAAGCTGCCTTCCAGAATACCCCTTGATTGGGATCTCTTAATGATGAAAAAATCTCCCAGCCTTTTTAAATTGACTTATTTTTACTAATATTTCTTTTATTCCGTTCTCATACCCGGCATCCTCCCCACAATCCAATAATAGAAATAAATTAATGAGATATGAGTGGTCCCCGTTTTCCAGAAGTTATGTTACTACCTTAAGTACATTAAGCATTCCTTAGTGCTGTTCAATTGTTTAAGCGTTCTTAAGCTGGAAAAAAAAAAAAAAAAAAAAGGCTCAAAAACGCTCAAAAACGCTATTGCAAAAATGCTGAAAAAAAGCTGGAAAAAGTTAAAAAAAAAAAAAAAGTCACTGCAAAGACACCGGCGTCTTCACAGCGCTTTTCCAGCAGCCCGTGTGCATGGGGGCCCAGGTGCTCAGCAAAATAATTCAAATGTTTTAGCGATATAATGCAATCTAATTCAAGTATTCAGCAAGATGATTTATATATTCAGCAGTATAGTTCCAGTATAAGCTTATATGTTCCACATTTTGTTACTATGGAATTTCTTCTTATTCTATAGTTTGTACTATCAAGCCTATAATTAGTACCCTTTGCAAAAAAAAAAGAAAAAAAAAAAAAAAAAAAAAATTCACAAGAAAGGGAGATACTGCAGCAGCAGCAGCAGCAGCAGCAGGCAGGTGGGGGCTGGGAGACAACTCTTCCGTTGGCTTGTCTTTCTTTCACCTTCTCCTTCTCTTCTCCCCTGTTCCCCCCCCCCTGTTTTTATTGTTTTTCTTAGCTCACTTGATTCTACTTTTTCAGCTCTTTCGCCTTTTCCCCTGCTTGTTCACTTCAAGACAATTGCAATAGAAGAGCCAAAAGAGGAGGAAAAAACAAAAACAAAAAAAAAACGCTCCAAAAACGCTCAAAGACGCTATTGCAAAAACGCTGAAAAAAGTAAAAAAAAAAAAAAAAAAAAGTCACTGCAAAGACACTAGCGTTTTCACAACGTTCTCCCAACAGCCCATGTGCATGAGGGCCCAGGTGCTCATAAAAATAATTCAAATGTTTTAGCGGTATAATGCAGTCTAATTCAAGTATTCAGCAAGATGATTTATATATTCAGCAGTATAGTTCCAGTATGAGCTTATATGTTCCACATTTTGTTACTATGAAATTTCTTCTTATTCTATAGTTTATACTATCGAGCCTATAGTTAATACCATTTGCAAAAAACAAAAACAAAAAAAGACCAAAAAAAAAAAAAAAAAAAAGGATCACAAGAAAGGGAGCTACTGCAGCAGCAGCAGCAAGCAGGTGGGGGCTGGGAGACAACTCTTCCGTTGGCTTGTCTCTCATTCACCTTCTCCTTCTCCCCTGTTCCCCCCCCTGTTTTTATTGTTTTTCTTAGCTCACTTGATTCTACTTTTTCAGCTCTTTCGCCTTCATTTACTTTCGCTTTTTATTCCATTTTATTTCGTTTTATTTCAATATGTTCTTTCCCTTTCCCTTTCTTTTGCTCTATTACTTTTCCTTTGCCTTTTCACTTCAAGACAATTGCAATAGAAAAAAAGCCAAAAAAAAAAAAAATACGGTACTTATCTTTTAGTTGTTGTTGAAGTTGGGACAAAAAGGGACGCTCACTACAGCTTGTTGCAGTCAGACGCAGGTACAAACTTCCTCTGGCTTACTCCACAAGACAGCTCAGTGAGTGATGAGCAGGGGGGGCGGGGAGGGAAGCTACCTACACCTTCTCATCAGGCCGATCATTCCTCTCAGCTGCAGGGAGAGGGTTCTCAGGATCCTCACGCCGTGCACAGAGCCATTACCAGGCTCCTCCCTCTCTACCAAGTTAAGGACATGAGCCAAACAGGGCACATGGGTCAGTTGTCTCTGTCGGAGGGCGGAGAGGAGGTTGGTGCCATTGTCACAAACCACCATTCCTGCCTTAAGTTGGCGTGGTGTCAACCACCTCTGAACCTGCCCCTGCAGAACTGACAGAACCTCTGCCCCAGTGTGGCTCCTGTCCCCCAAGCACACCAGCTCAAGCACCGCATGGCATCTTTTGGCCTGCATACTTGCGTAGCCCCTTGAACGCCTACGAAGCACCGCTGGTTCCAAGGGCAAAGCAAAGGAAGAGGCCATGGAGGAAGAAGAAGAGGAGGGGGTGGAGGAGACAGGTGTGTCACAATCATTAGTAGTGGCATTTTGGAGGCGTGGTGGCGGAACAACATCCAACACTACTGCACCTTGTCCTGCATCCTTCCCAGCTGCCAGCAGAGTCACCCAATGCGCGGTGAAACTTAGGTAACCTCCCTGTCCATGCCTGCTGGACCATGAGTCAGCAGTAATATGCACCTTACTGCTGACCGCCCTGTCCAGCGAGGTATGGACATTGCCTTCCACATGCCGGTAGAGAGCCGGAATCACCTTCCGTGAGAAAAAGTGTCGTTTGGATACCTGCCACTGAGGAACCGCACATTCCACAAACTCATGGAAGGGGGCAGAGTCTACCAACTCAAAAGGTAGCAGTTGAAGTGCTAGCAATTTTGCCAAACTAGCATTCAACCGCTGGGCATGTGGATGGCTGGGAGCGAACTTCTTTCAGTGGTGCAGCAGCTGGGGCAGGGAAATTTGCCTGGTACAATCTGACGTCGGTGTACCAAAAGCAGATTGAACACAAGTACTTGGCTGTGACACACCTAATTCTACACCTTCATTCCTCTCAGTGCAGGTCTCAGAGAGGACTGAAGGTATAGTGGGGTTGGAGATCTCAGCTGATGAGGTGCAAGGAGAGGTCCTCTTTGTTCTTTGGTGTGGGTCTTTTAGATACGCTTGCCAACGAACTGCATGACAGGTCAACATATGTCTGGTCAAGCATGTGGTTCCCAAGCGGGAGATGTTTTGGCCACGAGAGATATGCTTGAGACATATGTTGCAAATAGCAGCGGTGCGATCTGATGCATTCGTCTCAAAAAAGGCCCACACCAAAGAACTTTTGGAATAACGCGCAGAGATGCAGTCAGTGTGCTGCCCTTAGGCTGGCCCCTGGAGGGCATCCTGCCTCGTTGGTGATGTGCCTCCTCCTCCTCCTCCTCCTCATTCCTCACTCCTATCAGGCACCCACGTTGAGTCAGTGACCTCATCATCCCCTCCCTCCTCATCACTGTAGCAAACCTGGCAGTATGCTGCAGCAGGGGGAGCATGACTGCCAGATTGCTGTCCTTCTTGGGCACCCCCTCTGTCTGTGCTCACATTACTGCCTTCATCTAGCTCAGTATCATCATCAGAGCCTTCTAAATGCTGGGCATCCTCCTGGAGCATGTACCCAACACTGTGTTCAAACAGTTCAAGGGACTCCTCAGGAGGACATGGTGGGGCTAAGGAAGGAGTCACTGATCCTATTGACCCAAGGGAAGAGGCCGCGTTGGCAGCTGCTTTGCCAAAGTACCCTGAGCATGGGTGAGAGAGGATGAGGAGGATGAGGACGGCTTGGTCATCCACTCGACCAAGTCTTCCGCATGTTGCAGCTCAACACGGCCAGCTGCCAAAAAAAAGGCCAAGCTTGGTCAGAGGACGCACTACACTAATTTGTAGGTTTAGCTGAACACTGTTCAGAGGTCGCACTACACTAACTTGTAGCTTTAGCTGAACACTGTGAGGAGGACGCACTACACTAACTTGTAGCTTTAGCTGAGCACTGTGAGGAGGACGCACTACACTAACTTGTAGCTTTAGCTGAACACTGTGCAGAGGCCACAGTAAACTAACTTGAAGCTTTGGCTGAACACTGTGAGGAGGATGCACTACACTAACTGTAAATAGTCTAGCTGCATGACTGTGGTACTAATAGGATCAGAAGAACACCAGCAATTTTCTTCAGGTAGCTGTAAATACTGTAACAACACAAGCCTGCCTGTCAGTAGGAAGATAATAACAGGAACGGATCTAGCTAAACTGAATACAGTGTATGTGTGTGTGTATATATATATATATATATATATATACACACACAACACCTGGGATGCATATATATACACAATACACTGTAAGTGCAGCTAACTCACTGACTGTCCTGCCTAATCTATCTAACTTAAATCAAATGACACTGTCTCTGTCTCTCAACGCTGGAAAACACACACTACACAGGGCCGCCGTGTAGGCGGCCTCATATAGTGTGGGGCGTGTACTAAACCTCCTGAGCCATAATTGGCCAAAGCCACCCTGGCTTTGGCCAATTACAGCTCTCTCTACAGACGGCGCTGTGATTGGCCAAGCATGCGGGTCATCATGCATGCTTGGCCAATTATCAGCCAGCAATGCACTGCGATGCCACAGTGAATTATGGGCCGTGACGCGCCACACGAATTTGGCGCAAACAGCCCATATCGTTCGCAATTCGGCGAACGGGTGAACAGACGATGTTCGAGTCGAACATGGGTTCGACTCGAACACGAAGCTCATCCCTACTCAAATGCCTACTTTCATCTTTGTGTATGGTCACATCGAGAAAGGTAATACTGGAAGTATCATGTACCATAGTAAAATTGAGGTTGAACTCATTTTGATTGAGCTTGATCATGAATTTGTCTAGTAATTTGACGGATGCATCCCATACCAGAAACACGTTGTCGATGTAGCGCATCCACATCACCACGTGTTCCATGAAAGGGGTCAAGTCATCGTCTTTACTGATCGCCAGCTCCCACTCCCCCAGGTACAGATTGGCGTACGACGGGACACACGAGGTCCCCATCACAACACCCTGCACCTGGAGGTAGTGGGAGCCTTTAAAGACAAAGTGATTATGGTGAAAGTACTCCAAAGCTCCCAGAATGAAATCCTTTGTTGGCTGGTTGACCACATTGTCACGCGAGAGGATGTGTTGGATGCACAGAAGCCCTTTGTCATGTGGGATGCTACTATAGAGTGCTGACTGGATGCAGATCCCATCTATATTTTGAAGTAGTTTCAAAGTATCTTGTATGAAACTGTGAAGCTCGGCCACATATGGGCAGAGGTGTCCGTCCACATATTCGCTAAGTTTTTCGGAGATTGAGCCATTGCCTAATATAATTGGTCTACCGGATGGTTTCTGGAGACTTTTGTGTAGTTTAGGCAGGCAATAGAAAGTGGGTATACGTGGATTCTTAGTTCTTACATATTACCATTTGTTTTTGCTTAGTACATTGGAGGCCAGAGCCTTATCGACCAGGTCACAGAATTCCTGATTAAATTTCGTGATTTTGGTGTCAGAGATTTTCTGATACTAACTTTTGTTGTTTGGGATTTTATTGCACATATCAACATAAAGGGTGTTGTCCATGACCCACCTTTATCGGATGGTTTAATGGTTATGGATGAATTGCTGGTTAGTGATTTCAATGCATCTCTTTTGATCCTGGACAGATTTCCCTGATCCGAATGAAGGGTCTTAATCTTGCATATTTCACTACACGTGAGTTTGATAAATGCTAAAACATTAGCATTTGTGCTTAGTGGTGGAAACTTGTCGGACTTCTTTTTGAACGAGGGCTTATGAATTGTAATTGGTTCGGTTTCATCGTGACGTCCTAGGAGATGTTCAAGATTGATCTGGTCGATCAGGTCTGGGGGGTCATTCTCTTCAAGGCCTTGAGTTCCTCAGGTTCGAATTCTGGTTTGATGGGTTTTTCCTTAGGGTAGAGTTGTTTTAGGATGAGTTTCCTAGCAAACAACTATAAGTCTTTCAGGACCTCAAATTTGTCCAGATTTTGACTAGGACAAAAACTTAGGCCACGTGCAAGAACCTGGGTTTGTATGGGATCAAGAGTGTATGAAGACAAATTAATAACATTCAGGTCATTAGTAGTGGGGGCTGAGGGTAGCTCATGATAAGTGCCACCCCCAGCTCGAACTCATTGTGAATCCATGTTCTCGCTGTGTTTGACTGAGCGATCATATGCTGGTTTGCTACTTGTAGATTGCACTTTAGAAACAGATATGCCTGTATCGACATTGAAAAGTGATGGGAGAATACCACTGGTACCTGCTGAATTACCCATAGTGGCCTGGTTGGGGGTAGGGGGCATAGACGGCCCCATCGCCTCCGTGATTTATTTTTTATTGCATTTTTCATTTGAGTTGGTACTGCTAGAGTCTCTTTTTACTTTTTTGGATTTTCTCGGCCCCCTAAAGCCCTTAGATGAAACTGATGAGACTGAGGAGGCGTCTGAGAGGCCAGGATCTCCATTCTGTGTTCTTGACCTGAAGTTTGGCCTAGTTTTTGCCTGCAGGTTTTTCCAAGTGTATGCTTTCTGTTCGTGAAATGCCCCCTGGTCTCTCCGAAACTTATTTTCTTTTTTAATCAGTATTCCTCTATTGAAGTGTTCAAGATGCTGGTTTAATTCATTATTGTATTGCTAATATAGTTCATGCTTCTTGAAGGCTGCTAATTGAGTGTAGATAGTCTCAAGTTCTTTATCCAGATCTCTGTTGATTCTCTGGTACTCCTCCATGAGGATAGACATCATTCCATTAGAGCATGCTATTAAGTTTTTCTCCCGTTCCTTTTTAAATGCCGATCCCACATTCTCCAAAGTGGGGAATATTTGGACCCGCAATCCCAGGGGATTGATTTTGTTTTTAATAGAGTTTTCAAATGATCGTATATGCCAGTGATTGGCGGACTTTTTCTCCATAAGTCTCCTTAGTTGGAGAAGATAGATGTTAACTCGGTATCCTTTTGTTCCTTTAAGGCAAAATCCCTAAAGTGGCTCGACATGGCAGTGTCCCAATTGGCACCTGCATAGTTGGTCATGTTGGATTGGATAGACTGTATGTAGTATTATGGTGTGTTAAAGTTACAATAGTAGAAAAAATGACAGGTTAAGCACCAGATGAGGAGTGGATATCTGCTATCCATAACTTAGAAAATAATTGAAAAGTGCTACTTGTCACAGAAATTGCACTAACCTGCCCCACATCCCCCAGGAACAGATTGAAAAAGAAAGAAATTTCCTCTAAGTGGGACTTTGGATAGGGCAGATGGCAAATGAAGTATGAAAAAAGTGTAAAAAATATATATAATTTTATTAAGGGAAAATATTTAAAATAGCACATAAACAGTACACATAACAATGTCAAAATGATATTCTGGAGATGAATGATCATACAGTACAGTTCCATTAGTACAAACAGTAACCGCAGAAGTCTGTCGAGTTGGAAGTGAACGCAACAGAAATACCCAATGTGTTTCGAAATTGCTATTTCTTCATCAGGGGTGCATGCGATTTGTCGCAGAAAGTAAAAACGTCTGCAATTAAATAGATAGACACAGATTCAATACATAATAATAATTGTACAATAAAAATGCAGCTTAGTAAAAACGCATATAATCACACCTTGATTTCAATATGAATGTTTAAAAAACTAACCGTACAAGCTGTATGGCTCTTGGAATAATCTCATATTCAGATTGTATTTTTTAAAACAAGATGTGTTGCAGCTGTTGGCCCAGAAGGCCCCTGACCCGGTAAGGTAGATCAATACATCACCACAAGATGGCAGGTCCAATGGCAACAGGAGGGGGAAAGAACAAGGTCCCACACAGAGGACAACCCCGTATGGCACTCCGAAGTAGACCCCTTACTATAGATATGTGGGGAGAGAAGGGAAGAAAAGGGATGGAGTTATTGAGCTGGTACATGGGGCTCGTACCAACCATAACACCCGGCACAATATAGGAATCACTCTTGTGTCCTATCTAACCAGCGATATTAAGTATATATGTATATATAACAGTCATATATAACAGTCATATGTATAGCTGGATGGCTGTACTGTCTATCGCACTTTTTTGTAGATCAGTTTGTTGATTGACTCCGGGCCTTGTCAAGTCCCCTTCTGGGCCAACAGCTGCAACACATCTTGTTTTAAATACAATCTGGATATGAGATGTCTTTAGTCCCTAAACGGAAGCCTGAGCATGCACACTAGGGGGATGTCTTTAGTCCCTAAAGACATCCTCCTAGTACACATGCTCGGAAACGCGTCGCCATTACATCCGTGATGCCATCACGCACATGCTGTGTTCCAGCGCTCCCCTGTGATCCACCAGCTGCCCTCCAAGCCTCGCTTTGGACTCCGCTTGCAGGCCGAAAGACTCCTGCTGGTCAGGACACCGGCCATACACGGACTCTCAGGACGTGACCCCTGCTGTAAGCTGTGACGGAGATTGGTGTAACCGGACTCTACTGTGCCTGATTAACGATACCTAAAAGTGTGTGTTTTTAATGCGCTTTGTTTATTAAATTACTACAGTCTTATCTAAGAGGCGCCTGCTTCCTGTTCTTTTCTCAAGATATTTCATCCTATGCTCCCTCCGTGAGGACAGGATGAGTTCCAAGACTTTCTTTAATCGTACATCACGGGACACAGAGCCATAGTAATCACTATGTGGGTTATAGGCCACCTTCAGGTGCTGGACACTGGCACACCCTAAACAGGAAGTTGCCTTCCTATATAGCCCCTTCCATACTGGAAGTACCTCAGTTTTTTTCGCCAGTGTCTTAGGTGTTGGTCACGAGTAAAGATGTGCTGTGCTGAGCTCCACTGGAGCAATCCTTGCTGGGGCTAGCTATGCAGCCAGAGGATCCATTCAAAATGTATTTTAGGCCGAAATGAATGGTACCCAATCCTCGTGTCCGAAGAAACAAGGTTTCGCCTGTAACGCTTCTCTTTTTAGAGAGCTGGACCCCAGGATCCTGTACTTCGGTATTTTCAGCCATAAAGTTTTACTGGTGGGTGCTATTATGGGTCGAGGAGTGTGGGATCCTCCAGGGGCCCCGGTTCCTGAAGGTTTGTTAATGGAACCCACCGTGAAGGGTGAACATTGGGTCTGTTGGTTTTACCACAGAAAACCCTGCGGTGAAAGGTAGGTGGAGTTTTTCTAAGGAATTTTACATTTTCTTATGAAATGTATCCTTAAAAAAAAAAAAAAGTAAATGTCATGCCTAAGAGTCACCAATGGGGGCACGTACGTTCTCATGCTTTCCTCAGAGATCACACTGTGTCAGGAAGCAGCAGGCTTTTTCCTCCAGCTAGCAGGCAGACCTCTGGTAAGTTTGGGGGGGTTCTTCCACCAGATACCCCCCACCTGGACAAAGCTCTCCCCCTCTGCCTGGAAAGGGGAAAGCTAAAATCGATCAGCATGTCGCTCCGTTTTCCTACTGCCCCTGCACAGCAGCTTGTCTAGGTCTCCTAGCGGCAGTTGCTGGACTATTGCTCAAAGCAGTGGATGCGATTCTTCTGGTAGTACCCCTGCATTTGTGCATTGGGCTATGGTCGGAAGGGGGGCTAGAAACACCCCAAAAGAGGGCTAAAGGGATCTCCCTCAAGCTCTGAAAGCCTAAAACTCATCTCTACAATGGCATCCTCCCCTGAGAGGGGGTGGCTGGTCAGAGTGAACCTTCAGGAGCCATGGAATGTTTGCAACTGTTTACAACACTGCAGCCCCTGCCTATATTTCTAAAAAGGTTTTTTTCCTCATGAGGAAAAGGTTAGTGGTTTTAGTCGCATCCCAAATTGGGATAAAATGTAACAGGTTCCATTCCATTACCCAAGGACCCTCAAACTGAGGATCTGGGGGTGGGAGAAGATGTTTTCTCTATGGGGGGGTGTGGCCGGCAGCTGAGGAGATGGCAGCCTAAGGATAGAGCTCCGTGAGAATCCAGAGCAATCCAGCAACAAGGAGCAACACAGAAAGGCAGCAAGAGGTGATATAGATATCCCAGGCACTCAGCTATCATCTGATATCAATGTGTTCAAAAGAAAGCCCAAGCGGGGCCCCAAAAAGTTGAAAGACTTTTTTGGCCTAGCCGAGGATCACGGACCTCAAGATGGCGCCACGGCCTACCCCTCGAGGCGCGGCCGGGGCGGCAGTGGAAGCTCTAGGAACGAACGCTAGCATCTGGCATCCTCCCCAGGAACAAGCAGCAGATCCTCACCGAATGGAACCCCTGTGCATAGCCAACGGAAGGCATCACAAAAAAGGTCAGTGGAGCATACATATCCAGGTGAGCTGGGGGGACATGACACTTCACAGGACAGCACAAAAGAGTTCATAGAACAAATGCATGACTTCCCCACCCTGGATCAGCCACTAACAGATACCATGATGAAAGATATGCTGGTTACATTAGGGGGATCACTGCACAGGGACCTAATGGAATGCACAACTTAATTGAAAGCTGAAGTTGCTGCTATTGGGGACATAGTCTCTCATGCAGAGGACAAAATGGGGGAATTTGCCACAGCCCATAATGAGCTGGTTGATGCCTGTAATGGAGCGGAGGATGAAATACTAGCGATTAAAAACAAAATGGCGGACTTAGAAGCAGGGGCGGATCCAGAGTCTAGTCTCCGGAGGGGCACTGCCAGAAAATATGTTTTTTTGCAGGCAATTTATCGAGGCAGTGGCTGATGAAATACTAGCGATTAAAAACAAAATGGCGGACTTAGAAGCAGGGGCGGATCCAGAGTCTAGTCTCGGGAGGGGCACTGCCAGAAAATATGTTTTTTTGCAGGCAATTTATCGAGGCAGTGGCTGGTGTTAGCGATTTCATCATCACTGCACCATGGTTGTTATGGTGTCAGGATGATTGAAGAGCATTATTTATATTATTACATTGTAATATAAAATGAAATGGTTCAACTCGCCATAATGCAGAATCTGTGGGAGCCCCGAGATTGTCACTTTCCACGTCGACCTGCCTTCAGATGCAGTCACTTGCCACGTCCCTGCCACAAGCTGCGGATTGTCACTTGCCTGCCACCAGATACTGATTGTCACTTGCCACGTCACCTGCCACATGCTGCTGATTGTCACTTGCCAGGTCCCCTGCCACACATTGCGGATTACACTTGCCACGTCACCTGCCACATGTTGCTGGTTGTTACTTGCCACATCACCTGCCACACATTGCAGATTACACTTACACTGCACGGATTACACTTGCCACGTCACCTGCCACATGTTGCTGGTTGTTACTTGCCACGTCACCTGCCACACATTGCAGATTACACTTGCCACGTCACCTGCCACATGTTGCTGATTGTTACTTGCCAGGTCCCCTGCCACACATTGCGGATTACACTTGCCACGTCACCTGCCACATGTTGCTGATTGTTACTTGCCACGTCACCTGCCACATGTTGCTGATTGTTACTTGCCACGTCACCTGCCACACATTGCGGATTACACTTGCCACGTCACCTGCCACATGTTGCTGGTTGTTACTTGCCACGTCACCTGCCACACATTGCAGATTACACTTGCCACGTCACCTGCCACATGTTGCTCATTGTGGTTGGCCTGCTAAGGTGCAGATTGTCAGAGTGAAGGCAGGCAGCAGAGAGATGATGTAATCTCTCTGCTGCCCACGGCTGTATAGTGAGGGCAGAACTGCAGTGATGCAGGGCGGGCGGTGAGAGATGATGTCATCTCTCTGCTCCCCGCCCGCCGGCTCACTGACTGGCCAGTCTCTCCGCTCACCTGTGGACCGGCCCGCCCCCTCACTCACTGTCTACCCTGCATGCCCGGACACTCAGCTGGCGACCCCCCCCTCACTCGTCTGCCGGCGCCGACCTGCCCGCTCGTTTACATGCACACATGGCTGGCGACCCCTCCCCTCACTCGTCCGTCGACCTGCCCGCAGCCCGCTCAGGCTCTCTCTCACCTGGCCCGCCTGCTCCTCGTTAACCGGAACACTTGGCCTCCCGCCCGCTCACTCATCCGCTGACTGGTCTCAGCTGTCACAAATTTCTCGGAGGGGGCAATTGCCACGTTGCCCCCCCCCTTGGTCCGCCCCTGCTTAGAAGACCGCTCGAGGAGGAATAATGTTAAGCTGAGAGGGGTGACTGAATCTATAGCATCAGCAGATCTCAGGAAATATGTTCAGCAATTTATCTCTACATTGCTGCCAGATACAACAGAGGGAAAGGTGATTGTAGATCATGCACACCGTCTGCCTAAACCCAAGCATTTGCCCGACAAGGTACCACGAGATGTCATTGCACGTATTCATTTCTTTCATGTGAAAGAGGACCTGATGAGATACACTATGAAGAACTCCCCCCTACCTGACCCCTCTGTGGACATTTCTGTATTCTGACATCTCACAACATACTATGCTGGCTAGGAAGAACCTCGCCACGCTGACAAAGCTTTTTCAAAACCACAAAATACCCTATACATGGGGGTTTCCAACCAAAATCCTCATAACAAGGGAAAACAAAACCTACGCCATCACAAATCTGGAAAACGGCCTAAAACTAGCCAAGCAGTGGCAGCTCATTCCAGAAGGAGAAGCCCCCTCTACTTTACCTACTCATAAAACTTCCAATGGATGGCAAAAAGTTATACCTGGGTGAAAAAATTAGGACCAGCACTTGCAATTTGCAACACCTCACACCTTTCTGTAACTTATCCTGAATAAAATTCTGGATCTTAGGGAGCAAACACCCCCACCGTGCTGTAGCGAATGTTTTCGCACATTGTGAACTGTCTCACCTTTTTTATACGTTTTTCTGTCCTTTTTTCGTTATTTTCTTCTGTTTTACATGTACCTACATGCTATGATGAACCTCTGCATTGGAATTCACAAGTGACTTCAGATCAACCAGAATTACATAGAGGTTTCAACTTCCAGCAATTCATTTCTTATCCCCTGCTGCCATCTACAGGTAATAGTAGAAATCTGCACTATACCATTAATTGTATGGATCAACACACAATAATAACTCCACAAAATAACTATGACCATTAAAGTGTTTCCGCTTAATGCGCATGGCCTGAACAGCCCATTTAAAAGAAAGGCCATGTGGCAAGAGGCAAAAAAAACATAAAGGGGACATTCTTTGCATACAGGAGACTCATTTCTCCCGGAACAAACAACCAAAATGCACGGATAAATCTTTTCCTCACATATTTCAAGCTTGTGCCCCAACTAAAAAATGTGGCACAATGATTGCAATCAACAAATCAGTAGCTTTCAAACTTCACACAGCTGTAACGGACCCAAAAGGCAGGTATATCATCTTGGTGTGTGAACTAAACAATCTGCTATACACGATAGTCAATTTGTATGCATCAAATACTGGACAAGCATCCTTCTTAAAAGCTCACCACCATAAAATTAATAAACACAAACAAGGAGCTTTATTTATCTGTGGGGACTTCAACTATGTGGTGGACACATCTTTGGACTGCTCATCCTACCAGAGCGCACACAGATATGAACTTAAAAAATCACTTGCAGAAACGAATCTTTATGATACCCGGAGATGCATCAACTCTACAGAATGGGACTATACGTACTTTTCTGCCCCTCATAATTCCTACTCAACGATTGACTTGATATTATTAATATTCTACAAAAAATTATAGAGGTGAAAATTCATGCGATTACATGGTCAGATCACGCCCCAGTGACCATTACAATGCGAGAACAGAACTCATGCAATCCCACCTACCTTTGGAGAAATAATGTTTCGATACTTTCGACCCCGCTCCATCAGGAGCAACTTTCTAAATCACTTAAAGAATACTTCCAACATAATGATAATACAGAGGTGAATGTGATGTCATTATGGTGTGCTCATAAGGCTTACAGTAGAGGCTTTCTGATCCAAGCTGCGGCTAGGGAAAAGAGGCAGAAGACTAAAATTCTCACCAACCTACTAACAAATCTAAACACATTGGAGACACATAATAAACAAAGTCCCTCCCCTATCACTCAATCAGCACTTATTGAATGTAGACAAAAGCTTAGGCTAGCCCTAATAGCAGGTCATACAACATCTCGGAAATGCTTTAAAGCTACCTACTACGCACACGGCAACAAAACAGGCAAACTCCTAGCTAACTATATATGGAAAAAACAACAAAACTCCAAACTAAGCTCTATCACTGACCCTCATACAGGCCAAACAGTTTATCACCCAACTAAAATTGCCAATGCATTCCAGAAATACTATAGTGATCTATACAACTTGAAATCTGACCTAAAAACCCCACAACCAAATAATCTCAATATAAACACCTTCCTTAATTCAGTAACCGTGCCCAAACTAAGTGAGGAAGCCTTAGACTCTCTTAATACACCAATATCAGAAAAAGAAATCTTAGACACAATTAAATCGCTCCCAGCATATAAATCCCCTGGCAGTGATGGGTTCTCTGCAGAATACTACTAGACATTTGCAACAATTCTTTCTCCACATTTACAGAAATTATTTAACTATGCTGCCTCAACTACCTCTTTTCCCGAAGAGATGCGGGAACCCCACTGTAGTTCTGGCGCTGGATGCCGAAAAGGCATTTGACAGGGTACGTTGGGGGTACCTGAGTGCGACCTTGAAAAAATTTGGCATAACTGGTCTCATGTACTCTGCAATCATGGCTTTATACACAAAGCCCTCATCTAAAGTCTTTACCTTTAATGTTTTATCAGACAAATTTCACATTACCAATAGTACTCGACAGGGATGCCCTTTATAGCCCTCAATTTTCTCATTAGTGATGGAGCTCCTGGCGGAGACCATTAGAGCTTGCGACACCATCTCGGGGGTTAAGATAGGGGGATATTCCCATAAAATCGGGCTATTCGCCGATGGCGTTGTTTTAACACTAACTAGTCCGGCTTCCTCACTAGAAAAAGTACAATCGATTTTACATGAATTTGGGTTAGTATCTTACTATAAGCTAAATTCAAATAAATCTACTATTCTACCTATAGGGTTGACACGCAAACTAAAGGAATATTTTAAAGTAACACTCCCATTTCAATAGGTATCTAACAATTTAACATACCTAGGGGTCACACTGACGTCGCCTTCAGCTTCTACATATGAAGCAAACTTTCCTAAACTGATAGGTATTGTCAAAGAAGATCTGCAACACATATCTAAGTTTCAAAATATCCAAAAATAATGATACTGCGCCAACCAAAGTGTATGATGCAGCCGACACAACAATCAGACAAATTGTGAATAAATAACTCAAATAAAATGTGGCGCTAAAAAAACATAATGTTCATTATTGGGCAAGACCCAGCAAAATATCAGTCTGGAGGTCAAATTTTGCACAATAAAGTGTTTAGTGAAACAGAACTTCTACAAATTGTATCTGAGATCTTATATATTATAACAAGATCTGTGTATCTGTGAGGTGATCGCATATGTTAAATGTCTAATTACACATAAAAAGAAGCCAAATAATACATGAACTTGTGAGTCAAAAAAAATATATAAACAAATATGTGAAACGTTCGAGATAGAATCTATATATCAGTGGAGTGATCATATGTGTTAAATATCTAATTACACATAAAAACAGCCCGATAGTGCATAAACTATGAGTCAATGTATGCGACTCAAAAAAACAGAAGAGATAAAAAAACATTTGTGCCAGTAGTGTTGCAATCAAAACTTAAATTTAAAATTAAAATTAAAAATATACTCAAAAGTAAAGTGAAAGTCCATAGAAAGTTCTTAAGACATATCTAGAGAATTGGCCCATATGACTTCCACTAAAACTTATTGTGTGGGTCGCCCATATCCGAGAGCAGCTTCAGTGTAGTATGGTGACCAAACTTGTGATGTAGATAAGGACAGGTGAAAATACCCTTACCGGAATCGGTGGACTCACCAGCCAGCGGCTTGAGAGTCAGACAGGCTTGCGGAAGAACAGAAAGTGATGGGTGCGGCACTGTGTCCACAGTAGATGGAAAGAACGGTGGGAGCACTCACCGATCGGCCTCCTCCAATCTCACTAGCTTCCAAACTTCATAGTATGGGACTGTATCGTAATTCAAAAATCAATCTTCATGAAGGGGATGCAGGCCCTCAGGTGGAAGGATTAGAAAGAAAACTTCCACATAGTGTGAATCAGCTTTCAAAGACTTTAATAAAAAGTTTTGCAATAAAAAGCACTCTGGCTTATAGAGACAAAATAGAGACCACGTACAAAGTGAATAAAAATAAGCGCTTAATTCAATTGTGGCAAGGCAGGCATATCAGACCCGACGCGTTTCGTCCGCAAGGACTTCAACTGGGGTATATGCCCGTCTGCCACTAACATGCCTATATATATATAAAATATGATCAAATAACTAGCAACACCTGTTTGCGCCATGTGCGGCGCCACTTCTGGGTCACAGGAAGATGACGTCAATGGTGTAGTCAGCCAATCATGGTGGACAAATGTGATATAGACAGCCAGGCCTCGGTCTAGTTAAGCCAATGGGGTGCTACCACAATGCGTCGCGTCGCACCCGCCCTACGTCGGTATCGGACTTTGGCCCTTCCACCAACCAAAACTGCGGGTCAGAATTCGTCACGATGCCGTGTGACCGCCCCGGCCACAGGGCCAATCGCCGACGAATTATGATTGGAAACCATCAGCCTATCCGAGCTTCCGCTCTCCGCACGTCACGTCGATCAGGACGGCTGCCGGAAATACAAAATGAACCCGAAGTCCTTGGAGCACAAATGCGATCCACGCCTCATGTGGATCAGGACGGCTGCTGGAAATAAGAAATGAACCCGAAGTCCTTGGAACGCAAATGCGGTCCACGTCTCAGGATAGGTTATGACAGCTGGAGCTTTGGGACGATCTCCATAGGGACAATATGCATTTGGGATTTTACATGGCGCAAACAATGTTAAACGTACATACCATCCTAAAACATCGATATTGCAGTCAAAAAAATGGGGAACATCAAAAAGCAATTACAAAGTTCGTTATTTCCCTATAGAATACAGTTTATGTTACAAGACCATAAAAAGTAAAATAATAAAAATATCAAAATTATTAAAATTCATAGTCTCGCTATTGGAGGTTACATATATCAACAAGGGAACAACCTTATTTATGTAATGATCCAGTTGGAATGTAATGATTCAAAATGTTGGTTTCACTCATATATCCTAAATAAATAGCCATAATCAATGACCAAGGGGATCCCCTGTCAAGATGAACATTAATATCAAAAAGGAATATATGTGTGGACTGATCTCCAATATGATCATTAGATCATCAGAACCTTAAAATTAAGATTAAAATTGTATATAAAACCAAAACATATAACGAAAAGAACCGAGAGCGGAAAAGGGTAGAACATGCATCCACTTTAAGACTGGTTATTAAATGCATTTATGTCCCAATCAATATTGAGGCCTAGTGGTGAATAACATTTTAATTGGTGTATCCAGAATGTCTCTAATTTTGACATACCCCTCTTAAGGGATTTGCCCCTCCAATGTGGGATGAATTTATCAATAACTTGGAACTTAGTTCCTAATGGATTCTGATTGTGACACCGCAGAAAATGTTTGGGGACACTGTGGTTTGTAAGTCCCTTCTTTATGTTAGCTATGTGCTCGTTTACTCTTACGGAAAATGTACGTATTGTGCGGCCCACGTACTGTTTTCCGCATACCCCACGATCTAGGATTCGCGGCAGTTGAACTTTTCTTATCCAGAGAAGAGTCTATCCCAAGAACCCAACAAAGATTCATTATGGATCTGTTGAGGTTCGCTACCAAACATAACTATTTTTGGTACAATGGTGACTTCTTTATCCAACAGAAGGGAGTGGCCATGGGCGTCAAATTCGCCCCAAGTCTGGTGAACATTTTTATGGCCCGATGGGAGGAGGATGTCGTCTATGCCCTGGACCCCCGGAGTTAGTCCTTTGGGCCAGGTACATAGTGGTGCCGCACATGGCGCAAAAAGGTGTTGCTAGTTATTTGATCATATTTTATATATATATATATATATATATATATATATATATATATATAGGCATGTTAGTGGCAGACGGGCATATACCCCAGTTGAAGTCCTCGCAGATGAAACGCGTCGGGTCTGATATGCCTGCCTTGCCACAATTGAATTAAGTGCTTATTTTTATTCACTTTGTACCTGGTCTCTATTTTGTCTCTATGAGCCAGAGTGCTTTTTATTGCAAAACTTTTTATTAAAGTCTTTGAAAGCTGATTCACACTATGTGGAAGTTTTCTTTCTAATCCTTCCACCTGAGGGCCTGCATCCCCTTCATGAAGATTGATTTTTGAATTACGATACAGTCTCATACTATGAAGTTTGGAAGCTAGTCAGATTGGAGGAGGCCGATCGGTGAGTGCTCCCACCGTTCTTTCCATCTACTGTGGACACAGTGCCGCACCCATCACTTTCTGTTCTTCCGCAAGCCTGTCTGACTCTCAAGCCGCTGGCTGGTGAGTCCACCGATTCCGGTAAGGGTATTTTCACCTGTCCTTATCTACATCACAAGTTTGGTCACCATACTACACTGAAGCTGCTCTCGGATATGGGCGACCCACACAATAAGTTTTAGTGGAAGTCATATGGGCCAATTCTCTAGATATATGTCTTAAGAACTTTCTATGGACTTTCACTTTACTTTTGAGCATATTTTTAATTTTAATTTTAAATTTAAGTTTTGATTGCAACACTACTGACATGAATGTTTTTTATCTCTTCTGTTTTTTGAGTCGCATACATTGACTCATAGTTTATGCACTATCGGGCTGTTTTTATGTGTAATTAGATATTTAACACATACGATCACTCCACTGATATATAGATTCTATCTCGAGCGTTTCACATATTTGTTTACATATTTTTTTTGAGTCGTATACATTAACTCACAAGTTCATGTATTGTTTGGCTTCTTTTTATGTGTAATTAGACATTTAACATATGCGATCACCTCACAAATACACAGATCTTGTTATAATATATAAGATCTCGGATACAATTTGTAGAAGTTCTGTTTCACTAAACACTTTATTGTGCAAAATTTGACCTCCAGACTTATATTTTGGTGGGTCTTGCCCAATAATGAACATTATGTTTTTTTAGCGCCACATTTTATTTGAGTTACATATCTAAGTTTGAATTATCCTGGGTGGGTACTATTGCAGCTCTGAAGGTGATTCTTCCTAAAATAATATACTACTTTAGAACTGTACCAATCACTATACCTGACCGCTTCTTTACAAAAGTGGATAAACTATTTAAACAATATATATGGGGAAAAAAATGGCCAGAATCTCATATCCCCTACTAGGAAACCATAAATCTAGAAGGGAGGGGGGGTGAACTTCCCCAATCTTAAAAATTACTATTTGGCGGCCCGCCTAGACCAAACCAAATCGTGGTTTGACCCACAATCAGACAAACTATGGGTCCAAATCGAGAAGAGTGTGGTGGGAAATAGACATCTGCCTACCTTGCTGCTGTCGAGCCTGACCCATATAAAACTAAACTGCAAAGCTTTCCCATCAGTAGACACTACTATATTAGCATGGAACAAACTACATACTATAGCACCACAAGAGGAAATGGACACTTGTACTGATTTCCCATTACAACTTTATGAATATATCATTCCTGATATGAACAGTCAACCATGGATCAAAGAAGGAATACTGACTTACAAAGAGTTGTTATTTAAACAACCTAATCCCACAACATTTTCTCATATTCAACTTACATATCTTCATAAGAATAACCCAAATATATCTTATAGCATCCATAGGGAAACTTGGTCATACTTGATGCCTAGCCATGACAAGCCAAAAGGGCTCTCATGGTCCTACAACAAACTACAGTTTAGTGGACCCTTTCAAAAATCTTCCAACATGCAAAATTGGGAAAAAGAGATGGAAACTTAATTCACGCAGGGGGAGTGGAGAAGTGCCATTCAATCTCACTTTCGATACTCCCACTGTGTAAACCACTGGGAATTGATGTTAAAAATGATATATAGGACCTATATAACCCCAGTCAGACTGGCACAGATTTATCCAGGCTCATCTCCCAATTGTTGGAGGGAGTGTGGAGAAAGAGGAGGCATTTTCTATGGAAGTGCAAGGGAGTGAAAAGCTTCTGGAAAACTGTATTTTCCTTAATCACTAAAGTCACAGGCCTAATCATTGCACCATCACCACAGATGGCCATACTGAACATAGGAATACATACAATACCCACACAATTTGGACCTATAGTAAGAGCATGTTCTTATTGCGGAAAAGCTAACTGTTACCTCTAAATGGAAATCTTTAGAAGCCCCTAACCTATCTGAAGTCATTTATAGAGTTAAACTGCAATATTCGTACGAAAAATATTTTGCCAAAAGGTTCCAAAATCTAACCAAATTTAAATTCCACTGGGATTCATGGATTGCGAGCTACCCAAGTGATGATTAGAGGCATGTTCTAATATTCTTATACATATGTATGGTACATGTTACTTGTTATGTTTGATAATTTTGGTTTTTTGATTTATGTTTTGATCTCTGAGTCGTCGTTAGAGAAAATTTGACTATACAACTATAAATAATAACATAGTCAAGATTTATATACTATAAATGGCGCGGCTCCGTACTCCATGGCACAGCTAGTTCCCTTTATGGGGTACCGGGAGTGCTTCAGCAGCACCGATACTAAAAAAGAGCACAAGGCTCAAGTAGTCATTTGACTTATGATTAGCAAGGTTCTTTTATGTTATTTGCCTACCAAACTGCCCTACTGTATCTTCTAATAACTATTCAGTTGTCTATTATGTTCCTGTTGTGTAACCTTTTGTTTTATTGCTGAAAATTCAATAAAAACATTTGAAAAGATGTTTTATCTCAGGGGTCCGTGAACAGGCTGGTGACTCCTCTTCTGAGGGGTCATATGCGCAAGGATCAGCTTCACATTGTGGGTGCAATTCCTTACTGAAATTGGTCTGCTCCACTTTTCATGCTACCCTTAACTGGGTGTCCATTTCTTGTTTTGGGTTCACTAAAGCCTTCTCAAAGCTGTGTATGCCTTTCCTGTTCATTCATTGTTGGGGAAGTTTATGTATTCTGAGTGGGATCACCCAGATATGCATTTTTTCCCGTCTAAAAAGTTTTTCACACTTTATCCTATGGAGGAAAAAACTTATTAAAGGTGGAAGATACCAGCAATTGACGCTGCTATTCTTCTGATTAAAATTTTGACCTGTCCGACAGACAATGCTCAAATATGTAGGGATCCAACGGATAAAGAGTTGGAATTCCTATTAAAAAAAAAAAAAAAAACATATATTGTTTTCCTGACAGGTTGAGTGTTTCAGCCTGTGCTGACAGTAATTGGTATATGTCAAAATCCTTGAAGGACCAGTTTATACAGGTGCTCAAGGTTATCCCTGTCCAGCAGGCCCAGGATCTGGCAAGCTTCTAGCTTTATGTTGGCAATAGACACTATGAGAGATTCTATCTTCAGGCCTCACGCCTTTCGCTGGGCTGGTACATATGTATAGAATACTATGGTTGAAAAATTGGTCAGCCAAAGCGTCATAAAAAAAAAAACTCCTGGCTGGTTTTCCTTTTTGCAGTGAACGGCTGTTTGGGATATCTTGGATAATTCATCCAAAGAATTTCTATTGGAAAGGTACCCCCTTTGACATTTAAGAAAAGGAGTAAATGTATTTCTTTTAAACAAGCTCCTTCTCCAGTGCCAGGGGCATCAGCCTCCAGGTAGTCATGATGGCTTCCACCGTCAAGTTCAAGAGGTAATCCTCAGGGTCAAGCCCAGGGACAAAAGAAACCTACAAACAAGATACTAAAGCCTCTTTATGAGGGGGCGCCCCGCGGGGGGGGGGGGGGGGAGACTTCTGCAGTTCTCAAGGGTCTGGCAGAAAGAATGTGAAGACAGATGGGTGGCTTCTTCAATAGCTCTAGAGTACAATCTGGGGTTTCAAGAGTTCCCGTCTCCTCGTTTTCTCAGATCAAACGTTCCTAAAGATCCAGAGAAAAATAAGTCTCTCTTTCTAGCATTGAATCATCCTTTGGCAAAGAGTGGTCATGCTGGTCCCCATGAAAGAGCTGGGGTTGAGGTTTTATTCAAACCTTTTTTTCACAGCAAAATCAAATGGTGATGTCAAACCCATTCTGGATCTCAAGAATCTAAACCAGTTCCTGGATATCTGCTCTTTTTCGCATGGAGTCAATCCAATCAGTTGTCTCCATCCTAGAAGGAGGAGAACTTTTGACGTCAATCGACGTCAAGGGTGCATATCTCCGTGGGCATATTTCCCAGCTCACCAGTAATATCTACTTTAAGGTAGAAAATCTTCATTTTCAGTTTGTAGCCCTGCTTTTTGGTCTAGCTACTGCACCTTGAGTGTTTACAGAGGTTCTGGCCCCTCCTCTAACCAGCTTAAGGGCCAGAGGTATAACTATTACATTTTACCTAGACGATCGGCTCTTAATAGACCAGTCAGTAGCCCGCTTAGACCAAAGTATGGTCACCACATTCAACTACCTGGAATACATAGGTTGGATTCTCAACCTAGAGAAATTTTCCTTAAAACCATAAAGGAGGTTATGGGTCTGTTCATAGATACACCCAAAAAAGGGTATTCTTGCCCCAGGCAAAGATCAGCGCCATAAAGGAACTGATTAAGATGGTCGAAGCAAGATGTATCCTTCTATTCAGCTTGCATGAGGAAAAGATGGTGGCTTCATTCAAAGCCGTTCCTTGTGCTCAGTTTCATTCGAGACTGCTGCAAAACAGCATCGTATCGGCTTGGGACAAGAGGGTTCAAGCTCTAAATTTTCCAATATGTCTGACTCCAAAGGTGTGCCGGAGCCTCAGTTTATGGTTAATAACCAAAAATCTGCAAAGGGGAAAATCCTTCCTACAGTTACCTGGGAAGAGGTAACAACATACACCAACCTTTTTTAGGTTGGGGAGCAGTCCTGGAAGAGGCAACTTTCCAAGAGAAGTGGTCCAGATCAGAAATGACCTTGCCCATTAACATTCTACAGATTCGGGCAGAGCGCTTGGTCCTGAGGGCCTTGACTTTAATTTACGGAGCTATCTTGTCAGGATCCAATCCGACAATGCCACAGCGGTGGCCTATATCAATCACCAAAGGGGCACAAGAAGTTGTGCGGCCCAGAGAAAGGTGAATCTTATCCATCTTGGGCAGAAAACAATGTACCTTGCCTATCGGCAGTTTTTCATTCTAGGGATAGAAATTTGGCAGGCGGTCTTTTTTGAGTAGCCAGCAGTTGTTCCCGGGAGAATGGTTCCTTCACCCCGATATCTTTCTGACAATAGGTCAAAGATAGGGAATCCCAGACGTAGATCTGTTTGCGTCCAGGTTCAACAGAGAGTTTGACATCTTTATGTTAAGAACAAAGGATCCGCTAGCATGCAGAACAGGTGCCGTGGTGTTCCCATGAAATCAGTTTTACTGAGTTATGCATTCCCTCCTTTTCTGCGTGCGTCCACGACTTCTTCGCAGGATCAAGCAGGAAGGGAAGTTGGTGATACTTGTGGCCCCGGCGTGGTCCAGAAGATCTTGGTATGCAGAGATCATAAGAATGGCGGTAAGGGGTCCCATGGACCCTACCACCACGTCCAGACCTTCTCTCGCAAAGGTCCCGTATTACATTTTACCTTACAAACGCTAAATTTAACGGTTTGGTATTGAGGCCCACACTCTGAAGAAGCATGGGTTGTCAGGTTCAGTGGTATCTACCTTGGTTAAATGCAAGGAAACCGGCCTCCATAATTATTTATTATGGAGTCTGGGAAGCATATGTCTCCTGGTGTGAAACCAGGGGTTGGAACCCCAAGAAATAGGTCATAGGTAGAATCTTTGACTTTCTGCAGATGGGGTGAGATAAAAAAGCTGGCCTTGAGTACTTTCTAAGGACAGGTCTCGGCCTTATCGGTATTATTTCAACGACCACTTGCTTCGCATTCTTTAGGTCATAACTTTATTCAGGGGGTAACCAGCCTTAATCTTTGGTTAGGTCACCCCTGAACCCTTGGGACTTGAATTTAGTTTTGTCGGAATTTCAAAAGCAGCCTTTTTTTTATCTGATACGACATATTATCTTGGTCCTTTTTGACAAGGAAACTATTTTTTCTGGTAACCATATCTGCTGCATGAAGGGTATCAGAATTGGCTGCTCTTTTTTGTAAAGAGCCATATTATTATTGTTCACAAGGATAAGGTGGTTTTGCGTCCTCATCTTAACTTTTTACCTTCATTTTTTCCAGAACCCTGTACTATGGAAGAAAAATCACCACATTCTCTTGATGTGATGAGAGCAGTCAGTCTACTTAAAGACGACTGATCAGATTCAGAAAACTGATGTTTTGTTCGTATTTCCTGAAGATCCTAAAAGAGGACAGGCAGTATCCAAATCTACTATTTCTAAATGGATTCAACAAGTAATCGTTCAAGCTTATGGTTTAAAGTAGTAGATTCCACCCTCTCAAATCAAAACGCACTCCTCTCGGCTGTTAGTGCTCCGTGGACAGTGCATCACTAAGCCTCCATGGCTCAAATCTGCAACTTGGTCTTCAATCCGTACATTTACCAGATTCTATCAGATAGATGTAAAAAGGCATGAGGATATCACCTTTGGACCTAGTGTACTGCAGGCAGCAGTATAACTCCTCTAGTTTCATGTTGCCCTAATTCTGTTGTGTCTCCCTACCCTCAGTTGGCATTGCTATGGAACATCCCACATAGTGATTACTATGGCTCTGTGTCCCGTGATGTACGATTAAAGAAAATAGGATTTTTATAACAGCTTACCTGTAAATTCCTTTTCTTTTGAAGTACAGCATGGGACACAGAGCTCCCGCCCCTCTTTCTAGTATACACGTGTATTGCTTTGCTACAAAACTGATATTGGAGGGGTTATATAGGGAGGCAACTTCCTGTTTAGGGTGTGCCAGTGTCCAGCACCTGAAGGTGGCCTATAACCCACATAGTGATTACTATGGCTCTGTGTCCCGTGATGTACTTCAAAAGAAAAGGATTTTACAGGTAAGCTGTTATAAAAATCCTATTTTCCCCTTGTAACGGTGGTCAAGGAAGGTTGCCAACCAATAATAATCCTTCTCCTCGATGCCACAAATTCTCGGGTCCTTTCACAGGTTTTGAAGAATACGGGAGCCCATGCCCAGAAAGTTTTACCGAGGCATGAGAATCAGAGTCCTCGGGGGTCACTGAGGATTACAGTATCTGGAACTGCCTTCTCCCAGCCACGTACTACTCCCAAGGTTTCTGGGGACTGAACACTATCCCTATAAGGTTTGACGTATGTCTTCCTCTGCTTCTATGCCTCCAAAACTGCCAGAATCCTCCTCCCTCTCCTTCTTGTGTGTTCTGTGGCGTCGCAAGAATGGTGTCTGCATAAAGCAGGCTTTGAGGAAAGGAAGTCCTCTTCCTCCTGCTGCTCTGCCTTGAGTACCCTGTCCACAATGCCATGCAGAGTATGCTCCAGCAGGAACACAAGAGGGATTGTGTCACTGCTGCATGCATTATCACGGCTCACCATTCTTGTGGCCTCCTCAAATGGTGACAGAGTGCATGCATCCTTTATCAGCAGCCATTGACGTGGAGGGAAAAAAGCTAAGCTTTCTTAAGCCTGTTCTTCTGCCACTCATTGGCCCCTTGAATGCTTAGGGGGTACTGGTGGTTCTTAGGCCATTCCAGCAGAGGAGGGCATGAAAGAGGAGGGGGAGGGGGTGGAATTGACAGATCTAGCATAATCACCACAAGTTGTATGAAGGCATGGTGGCAAAACAAGCTGCAGCACTGAGCCCTGTCCTACATCCTTTCTTGTTGCAAGCAGCGTTATCCAGTGTGCTGCGCACAAAATATATCTTCCCTGACCATGCTTGCTGGAACACATGTCAGCTGTAATTTGGATCTTAGCATTTGACTGCCTTGCCCAACGGTGCCAAAACATTGCCTTCCATGTGATGGTACATCGCTAGAATGGCCTTACGTGAAAAGAAATAGCGATTGGGAACCTACTATTGTGGTACAGCACATTCTGTAAATTCACAGAAGGGGGCAAAATCCACCAGATGGCAGGAGTTGTAAAGCCAGCTATTTGGACAAGCTGGAATTTAGATGCTGTGCATGTGGGTGGCAGGAAGTGTGTGTGTTTATGTATGTATATATGTATGTGTGTGTGTATATATATATATATATATATATATATATATATATATATATATATATATATATATATATATATATATATATATTTTTTTTTTTTTTTCCGATGTAGCAGCTGGGGTAGAGAAATTTGCCTGCTATACTCTAAAGCTGGTGGTGTGCTGCTGGCAGACGTGTAGAAAGGACCTGTGGCACCCTTTGCTATACCATCCTCCTTGTCAGTGGAGGCTGCTGAGAGGTCAAGAGATATAGCAGGGGTAGAGATGAAAGGTAAGGAGAAGAATTGTGTCCCTTGTGTGTGGCTTTCAGGTGCTTTTGCCAACAGGCTGAGTGGTGGGAGGTTAAATGCCTTGTCATGCATGTGGTGCCCAAGTGGCTGGTGTTTTTGCCACGATTGATCTGCTTGCGGCAGAGATTGCAAAAGTGCGATCAGCTGCACATGTGCTAAAAAAGCCCATACAGCTGAGCTGTGGGAAGTGGGCCGGGAGAGAACCGCTCCACAATCTGATGGAATAGGGTGGCTGCTCTCTACTCTTCCATGATGGCTGCCTCTGGAGGACATCCTGCCTCCTTGGGGTTGTTTCTGCTCCTCCTTTTCCTCCTCTGCTCCATCCGGCACCCAAGTCACATCAGTGACCTCATCATCATCCCCTCCATCCTCATCAGTAAAACCAACTTGGCAATACACTGGGGCTGGGGGGAACATGACTGCCACTTTGTTTTTTATCTGTGTTTTCCCCTCTCTGTAGGCTCATGTTACTCCCTTCCTCTACCTCAGAACCAACATCAGAATCAAGTAATGTTTGTGCATCCTCAAGAAGCAAGTGGCTGACGCTGTGTTCAATTAATTCAGCTGACTCCTCATGCATGATGCTGGGGCTATGATAGAAGTAGCTATGGACAAGGAGGCAGAATAAGCTGCTCTGGCAGCTGCGGTGGACAGCGCACTAGTGTCATCTTAGGACATGGAGGATGAGGATGGTTGAGGATTATTAAGTAGCCTGGAGGACTTCAAACATGAGGCCAACAACCTCAAAAGATGCTCACTTGAATGGGGGTACAGCCACAGGTGCCTCAAAAAGGCATTTAATCGAGCAGCTGCCAGCGATAGACATGATCTATTAGCCCCTAGGAGAGAACAGGTCTGTGAGGGCCACAGAATCATTACTACTTATTCTAGCGATCATGTTCAAATACTAAATATATGTAAAAAATACTAGCATCTTCTAACCTCCGATCCTAAAGTAGGATCCTTTGTACCCCCAGTCCCCACAATCACCTACAGACGTGCCAAATCTGTCGGTGACTGTCTTGTTAGAAGCGAATTTCGAGGCTCCAATCAAGGTGACCCCTGCAAAACAATGGGAACCTTCCCTTGTGGATCCTGTACTTATTGTAAGTACATGAATCCTAGAAAGATTTACCTAATGGTAAATATCTCAATAAATATCTTTTGCAGCATGACCTAAGATGGATATGTAACCTCAATGCCACCCAACTACCTGGCCTGAATGAGGCCTTCAATCTTAAGCCCTTCCTGCCAGGATATGCGACTGGAGGATTTGATAAAGATCTCTAGATCTATCCCCCCCCCCCCCGCCTTCTCTTTGCTATAAATTCTCCTTCTGACTTGCTCCTGTTCAAATGTGTCTATTATGTTGTATATAGCAGGATTGGCCAGTTTAGGTCCCTGCATTTCATATTATGATGCTTACAATTTATTCTATGTACTATTTGATATTTGCATATTTATGGTTTCCTTGCATTCACCCATATCTTTATGATGTTTTTTTTTTTGCCTTCCAGCATTTTCAGCTTGAATGCTACTCAGATGTAAAGATGAACCTCATGCCTCAGCCCCCAGCTTATTCTTTTAACCGATGCTGCTTTTGGTATAAATTATTACCTTAAGCATATTTCCACATTTGTTTACTGTTAGTATAGGTTTGGCTGTTGTGTTTAATATTGATGCATCCCAGCTGTCTGTGGCTTATCTGCGTACCCCGGCACATGGGGGCCTCCAGCTCTTTGCTTTGTCAGTCTGGAGGCCGTTTCCCATTGGGCTGCAGTGCCTTGCGCATCTGCCGGAGCACTTTTGTGCCCTGCATATGCGCACTGGCTTGTTGTCACCTTGCCAGCAGTTGCCGCCCTCTTCCTGTGCCTTATCGACACCTGACGTCATTGCATTTTCTACGCGGTGATGCCGGGCGCCGCTCTGGCCAAGGGACCGCCCACCTCAGACACTCGTTATTCAACCATTAGGTGGCAGATGTCTGTGCGCGCCACTCCCAGGCTCGCTCGGTTCATCTGCCGTCCTTCTGCAAAAGGTGTTTAACCTTACAGGAAATTTATCCCAGTCACTCCCACCCTCCCATCTACTTATACCTGACATGTTGCAGTCAATTACTTGCTGCACAGCCTTGGTATTCATGCAATTGCAGACACTTGGCTATTAAACGGTTGTCTAATGTAGGAAATGTATTTAAAATACTTGGCTTCTCTCCTGTCCTGAAAAATGCCCTAAACGGTGCAAAATGTACTTTTAAAAATGCACTGCACCAAACTGCATGGTGCTGCAGTACCATGCGACTTGGTGTCCGCAAATGCACGTTGTTTGCAATTTGTTTTTGGGGTGCCATAAACAATACATTGGCACCCGCATGTAGATCGCAAGGGCAGCTTGTTTGATTGTGGTGTACCACTCTCACCCACCCCCCCACCCATTCACCCATTCACCCATTCACCCATTCATATCTGGCATGTTGCAGTCACTTGCTGCACAGCCTTGGTATCCATGCAATTGCAGACACTTGGCTATTAAACGGTGGTCCAGGGTAGGAAATACATTTAAAATACTTTGGCTTCTCTTCTCTTATTACATACTTGACAAATATGTCACCAGACTAACCAACCATTGGGATACCTCCTATCTTGTTGGGAGATGTCTCCATTCACACTGAAATCTTCCCCCCTTCTTTTTGCCGGCCTCCTGTAACAGGTGTTTAACCTTATAGGGAATTTATCCCAGCCACTCCCACCCTCCCACCTATTTATACCTGGCATGTTGCAGTCAATCACTTGCTGCGCACCCTTGATATCCATGCAATTGCAGACACTTGGCTATTAAACGGTTGTCTAAGGTAGGAAATACATCTAAAATACTTGGCTTCTTTCCTCCTATTACCTACTTGACTAATGTGTCACTAGACTAACCAACCATTGGGATACTTCCTATCTTGTTGGGAGATGTTTTCCATTCACACCAAAATTTCCCTTTGTTTGCGGCAGGGCTCGTGTTTTTTTTTTTTTTTTTTCCCTTCTTTTCACATCTTTTGTGTCTGTAGCTTAATCTGTTCAATGGTACTTCAAACCTTCTTTTTGGTTTACATATATATCCCTCTGTTATGTTTTTACCCTGTTAGGCACTTGTTGATTTGCCCGTTTGAGGGTGTCCTTGTGTACCCTGATTTGCCGCTCTCACTGGGAAAACATTCTCCTCAGCCACCTACTACTGGTGTTCTGGGAATCTTCCAAAATCCTTTAAAAGTATAAAATGCCTTTATGCTTTCATCTAGTGAACTTAGCTATGCGATTTTAGCCTTTCGTCTGAGGCATGAGGGACCATCTATCCGAATAATGCTGTGCAACACTGTCTAATGCCCTGTACACACGGTCGGACTTTGTTCGGACATTCCGACAACAAAATCCTAGGATTTTTTCTGATGGATGTTGGCTCAAACTTGTCTTGCATACACACGGTAACACAAAGTTGTCGGAAAATCCGATCGTTCTAAACGCGGTGACGTAAAACACGTACGTCGGGACTATAAACGGGGCAGTGGCCAATAGCTTTCATCTCTTTATTTATTCTGAGCATGCGTGGCACTTTGTCCATCGGATTTGTGTACACACGATCGGAATTTCTGACAACGGATTTTGTTGTCGGAAAATTTTATAACCTGCTCTCAAACTTTGTGTGTTGGAAAATCCGATGGAAAATGTGTGATGGAGCCCACACACGGTCGGAATTTCCGACAACAAGGTCCTATCACACATTTTCCGTCGGAAAATCCGACCGTGTGTACGGGGCATTAGAATATATGTCTAGTGAGTACATTGATCCATTTTTGCAAATATCTCCCCTTTCTCCGTTTCTTCTGCCATTGCTGAAATTAATCGCTATATTTATATACATTGATTTATAACTAACTATACTAAGATTTGCTACCTATGTACTCATTTGTACACCCCCCTTTTTTTTCAATAGAATCTTACCAGCATGCTTCCATCTAACCCCTGAAGAAGGAAATGAATACAGAGTTTGTTTAGCTTTTTGGCTTTTCTCTGTTTCCGAAACATGTTGGGACTTGTTGTGACCACCATATTCAATCGACGTCCAGTCTAGTAATGTTGTGTGCTCTCAACATCCAATTAGCTGCTGATTTCTATTGTACATGTATTTCAATTTCATGATTTTAGATGTTTATTGTGTATTCTATTCTATTTTGTATATGTTTATCCAATAAAATTTACACTTTTTATACATCTTCTATGATTCTATTGCCAATATCCTGCTCACTCTTTTACCCACACCATCCCCTTGGGGCACCACCTTCCTTTTTTTCTGAGGATTATTAAGTACGCCAGTCCATCAGCTCCTCTGCATGCTGTTGCTGGATAGCATGGGCAACATTAGTAAACAGAGACAAATAGTGTCCTTCCTGAGGACAGACCACATCCACATTTGCCTATAGACACAGAGACTGCTGGCCCCCTCATAATGGCATGGGAACGTCTGCCTCTCCCTGTTGGCTTCCCAGACACGATGGGGGGGGGGGTGGGGGGTGGGGGTTGTGTCTTATTACCCAAATTTAATAAAAACTGGGAAATGTATAATTGGATGCACTTCATTTTTTACGATCCCCTGAGAAGAGCTCAGGTGTAGGGACCCTGGGCTCAGGGAGCGCCATAACTACCGTTGAGCTTGCAGTGGGCTGAGGGGCGGAGGCCCCACTAGTAGGTGCGGGAGCTGCGGCTGCAGGTAGAGGCGGACTGGATAGTTGCTGAAGGCGGCTGTCAATTTGGGTATAGCCCTCTTGTAGTTTCTGGACTGCATCAGTGAGGGCTGAGACCTCTAAAGGGGAACGTGCTCTGTCGGCCTCAGACATCTGGCTGGTTTGTACTGTCAGGTGAGTACTTACCGAGGCCGAGATGCAGAGAGCAGTTCGCCCTTGCCACTACGCGCACCCTGTCCCCTGGAGATGAAACAGGGAATGGGTGGCACTAAGGAGCACGGGCCACCAGCCGGTATGGCTCCCTTGTGGGAAACTGCAGAGCCGGGTCTGGGGATGCAGGAGTCCAGGAACCGGTGGAAGTCCCGTTGCTGGGTGGAGCAGACAAACTTTAAGCAAGCAGAGGGTCAAACACAGGCAATAAGCAAGACAAGTCCGTAAAACAGGCTGGGGGTCAAACACTGGTATCAAGCAGAGGAAGGCCGTAAATCAGGCTGAGGGTCAATCCAGGAGAGAGGCAGCGTGGTAAGAGCAGTCCGGGTAACAACAGGAGATCACGTGAGCATAAACAGGAAACAGGAAGCAACAGGAGCTGAAGACAAACCAGCAACCAGTCTGGGTGCTGGAGCTGATTTAAATAGCCCCGCCAGAGTGTCACGGTGGGCGTGCATGAGTCACCGCGCGCACCCGTGTGCTATCGCGCACGCGCTGCTCCATCAGGTCGCGCGCATGCATGCGCCGAAGCGCCAATCCAGCGCGCGCCCAGGGACAGGATGAATGTGACTGGAGAGGACCCTTCTCTGACAAATCCACAGGCACCCCACAAATAGAGATGAACATAACAGATTAAATATCAGACAGTGCCTGCCCCCCCAATAGAGATCTCCATTACAGCGAGACAAAAAAACCCTTGCCTTTCAGGAACCGCTGCAAAGATGTGTGTGTGTGTGTGAACCTGTTAGGGGGCGGAGTCTGTAATACCATGCTTTCTCCTGCAAAAGCGTCCCTGGTTGCTAGGATACCAGTCCAGTGGTCCTCCATTCTCTGGCGGCATCGGCGCCGGCAGCTGGGTGGGAGAGAGAGCGCACAGGTAGTGCAGTGTGAACTGGCTGCAGGACATTAGCCACACTGGAGCGGGGGAAGAAGGGGGGAGGTGTGTCCTAGATGTTGTGGCCAGGCCACTGGTCACAGGACGGTTGAATGTGCCCGGGTTTCTCGTGGGTTGAAACCCGGGCACATGTGTCAAAACCCAGACTCTCCGGGTCAAAACCGGACAGGTGGCAACCCTACCTAGGCGGCTGCCTAGTTTGCCTAGTGGTAGCACTGGCCCTGGCCGCATATGAATTGTAATGCACTGGCAAGGCAAAAATCGCAAACCTTTGGCTGAAAGCTTAGTGGGTTTTGAGGAACAAACTATAAGTATATTGCCTTTGCCCTTGTTCAGCAGGGTCACGGGGCTCCTAATTTGAAGAACTAGAGATAAAATATATCCCTTTCTAAAAGCAGCGATATCATCCCTGTGTGTTGGACATGTTAGGGAGCCCACAGTTCTGTGTAGGTATATGTGTGTGTGTGTGTGTGTGTGTGTGTGTGTGTGTGTGTGTATATATATGTATGTGTGTGTATATATGTATGTGTGTGTGTGTATATATATATATATATTTTTTTTTTTTTCTTTCTATTTATTTCATTTCATTTTCCATTAATGTTGGCATTGATGCATGTCCTCTGTTGCAGTGCATGGTTTCTCATGCCTCTTGTCTGAAAGCAGCTGGGATTTTAACATCAATGGGATTCACCACACAATTTATGAACTATGAGCAAGATTCACCAAACTGTTTGTGCTTTTACTGGTTGTTAAAATTTTTCAAATATTGTAATTAAATCCAATGTGCATGTTCTGGCCATAAGTTCAGTTTAAGGTATTTTGTGTGTCCTAAATTGTATTTACCCACCATGAATAAAAATGTGCTGACTTTTGAAAATGTTTAGGGATGCATAGCTCCTATGAAAATTGTCACCAAAAAATGCCCAGATGGTCAGCAAATTCTGGAAATGTTATGCTCTATTACTGCTTATTTTCAGTATCACATGAGCAGATAGTGATGCAGATATGTATAGATTAGTTTTTGTGTAACGTACACAGAATCATTTATAACATTCAGCAGTCTTCAAATATCACCTTAATAACTGTAACCTGAACTCTACTTGTGTAGATGAAAGGTGGACTTTGGCATCTCACACAATAAGCCTTTGATAGAAACAGATAAATGTGCTCCCATGCTCTCAGTATAGTGGGACAGATGTTCATATTTTAAAAAAATGTAAAAGGTTGTCAAAATGTCCCTCATGCATGAAAGTGTATTAACTAAATTTGTACTGCTCTCAACAGTCAGTAAGCTTTTTATTTATTGAGGCAGGTTGCAAGATAAGATAAGTTGATTGGTTGCTGTGGCCAAAGCAGTTTTTTCAGACCCTTTTATACATTATGCTTATGTGTATGTCATGAAATCTTCTTTTTTTTTTTTTTTTTTATAAATGTAATAGAGTATGATAAAAAGTATTGTAATCATTGAGCCTTATTTTATTAGGTTTATCTCTGCACATGGGTGTATGAGAAGAAAAACCCAATTCCTTACTCACAGGGTTATGCACCACCCATAGGTAAATGGTACTGGCAAAAAACAGGAAGTCCTCCCCTATATAGCCCCTCCTATACAGGAAGTACCTCAGTTTTTTTGCCAGTGTCTAAAGGTAATGGTCACTGAGGTGCAGCTCCCTGTATAATAGTGCTGTACTCTCAAACTGTTTTAGTAGGGTTCAGGAGATTGGTGTTATCTGGATCCATTCCTACAGCTAGGATGTTAAGGTGAATAGTACCAGGGCCCTGATTCAGTGAAGATGGACAAACATGCGGGGATTGCCTGTAAAAACCCTGTGCAGTAATACTGTCTAAGGCACTTTCAGCAATGTGAAATCCAGGGCAGTGGACCCCAAGAAATGGGAGATCAAGTCCCAGAGAGTTTGGTTAGACAATGACCTCCTTCCCCTGGTCAGTACACAGGATCTTGATCTTGTAATGGACAGATCCTGTTGCAAGAATGAGTGTCCAGGTAGCCTGCTGGTACCTGTAGTGTACTACTTAGCTGCCTGTGTAACTGTGTTCCTCCTTTATTATCTATAGGGGGCAGTGGTGTACAGGGGAGCCATATGTCCTGGTTAAGTGTGCATGTTCTATAGATGCCAAGTTTTGACTTGTAGGATGTCTGGCCAAAATTTGTGCTTGTTTTCAGGCTGCATGCACAGTAACATGGGACATGTGTTTTGTCCTTGGGTGGGCCCCCCCTCCACCTCCACCATTTTACGTGAGCTATTGTTTTTTGGTTTGCAATTCTGTGTATCCTTGGCAGCTTGACGCTGCCTCCTGCCGCTAAACGCCTGGTCCGTGCATTTTCTTATGCACGGTGTGACTGGGGGCTTCATTCGGAGCGGAACTATGAAGATGAGTAGAGTGAAATCATCAGTGGATGGGTCCTATTGGCCATGCCACTGGCATGGGTAGGCTGGCTGAATGTACAGTGCTAACTGAAATAGGTTTTACTGGAGGAAACTAGGGAGATGTATGATTTTGTGCCTGGTATGGCTATTGGCAGTGCTGGGGCGGCTTCACAGCAACATATTGGATAGGCTCACCATCTCTTCTAGGTGCTGAATGGGTACACTGGACTCTAAATCCCATTTCTTCTTTCGAAAGATGTTGCTTCCCCTTGATTATGCTCTGTTGCTAGGTGGGTTCGTGCTTGTCCCAGTTGGCGATAACCAAACATTACAGCAGAATGTTCTGTTGACATGAAATAGGAGTATTCAGTGGTGAGATTCTCCATTGTTTCTAAAACATGACCATAGACTAATGATGTCTCCAAGGTTGGAGGTAGGAAAATCTTCTCTCCCCGTTTTATGAAAGGTGCTGACAAGAGACGCCAGCTTTTTAGGTTGAGGGGGAGTTTTGGATCACTTTTCAGTGCAAGAACAAGGTCTCCACTGCAAAACTTGCTGCCTATTAATGATATCTACACTATATTACCAAATGTATTGGGACGCTTGCCTTTACACGCACATGAACTTTAATGGCATCCCAGTATTAGTCCGTAGGGTTCATAATTGAGTTGGCGGACCCTTTGCAGCTATAACAGCCTCAACTCTTCTGGAAAGGCTGTCCATAAGCTTTAGGAGTGTGTTTATGGGAACACCCAAAGATGTTCTATCGGGTTGAGGTCAGAAGTCTGTGCAGGCCAGTCAAGTTTCTCTACCCCAAACTCGCTCATCCATGTCTTTATGGACCTTGCTTTGTGCACTGGTCCAAATCATTTGGTGGACGGGGGATTATGGTGTGGGGTTGTTTTTCAGGGATTGGGCTTGGCCCCTTAGTTCCATTGAAGAGAACTCTTAAAGCGTTAGTTAACCCCCCCCCAAAAAAAAAAGGATCCTGCTCCTTTTTTAAAGCATGTTATACAGCACAGTGCTTGTGCTGTGTAATTTGGCCCCCTGTATCACCTGAAATACCTGGCTGATTCTACCAGTTTCTGCCCTCCGCTATGTAAACTGACCACGGTATATCACGGCTGCTGAATCCTGACACCGTGGTCCGTTTCAGTTTAGGTGCCTCTGTCACCTGTAGCCCTGCTTTGTGTCTGTGTCGTCCTCATCCCTCCCCTCCCTGCCTGTCAGCTCGTACCAGGGTCACCCACCTTCCTGCTGCTGTAATATCTAAGTAAAAATTAAGCAATCCCCTAGCTTTCATAATACAAAATGTACTGTTTATGTGCTTTATTAAAAACTGCTTTATACCTTTATATAATAGCGCCGATCGGCGGTCACATGACCGGCCAGCTCTCTCCTCCTCTGCTCTCCTTTCCTTCTCCCGACTGATGTCAGCGGCGGAATCTCGGCCCCTCCCACTCTAGCTGTCAGATTGGGAGAGAGGAGACCTGACCAGTCACATGAGCACCAATCGGCACTTTTAAATAAGGTATAGAACAGCTTTTTCTTAAATAAAGCAAATATACAGGACATTTAGTATTATGAAAACCAGGGGATTGTGTGATTTTTACTAAGTGTAAAGGTTTACAACCACTTTAAGGTGTCAGCATACCAAGACATTTTGGACAATTTCATGCTCCCAACTTTGTCGGAACAGTATGGGGATGGTCCCTTCCTGTTCCAACATGACTGCACACCTGTGCACAAACAAGGTCCATAAAGCCATGGATGAACCTGATAGAACACCTTTTGGAGGAGTTAGATTGGAGACTGCGAGCCAGGCCTTTTCGTCCACATCAGTGCCTGACCTCACAAATGCGTTTCTTAAAGAATTGTCAAACATTCCCATCAGTGGCGGTGCATCCATAAGGGCGCACGGACGCTGCCCCCTCTCTCCAGCCACCCACTCTATCACCACTAAATAGATTCATGCATTGCATGAATCTATCCATTGCCGCCACTGCCACCCCCTATTCAGGCGCCCACCCCTTTTTCGGACACCTGAATTACAGCAGCGAGGGCGTGTTTTTGAAGCACCTGATTAGAGCCATAGGCTCTAATAGGCGTCAAAAAAGTAAACAGTGAGCACCATGCTTGGCCCTCGCAGTTCACCCAGTGTGTTAGAAAAGCGAATGAATATTCGCTTTCCTAACACTGAACCACCTCTCGGTGCTCGGGTTTATTTATCCGTCACCTGATTGGCTGAAACGACAGGCGCTCTGACTGGATGCCTATCAGGTGTCCAATCATAGCAGACGACGGGAGAAGAAGACATCGATGACATCGCTTGCCTCCCGCCACCATCACCCGCTGCCCCACCGAGTTAGGGTAAGTGCCGGGCAGACGGCACAGTGGGAGCATTTCATGGGCACAGTGGCTGTGTTTGATGGCACAGTGAGGCTGCAATTGATGTTTTTTTTTTTTTTCAGTTTGTTTGCGCCCCCCAAAAAATTTTGAGCACCAGCCGCCACTGATTCCCATAAACACATTCCTAAACCTTGTGGACAGCCTTTCCAGACAGGTGAAGCTGTTATAGCGGCAAAGGGTGGGCTAACTCAATATTGAGCCCTATGGACTAAGACCGGGATGCCATTAAAGTTCATGTGCGTGTAAAGGGAGGCGTCCCAATACTTGTTGGTAATATAGTATATGATTGAACTGGAACAATTATCTCGGTTCTCCTGCATTAGTCGGATCAGTTGCATGGAAAACTTACCACAGAAGCGGGAAATCCTATGTGGCATGATGTGAGGCTAGAAAATTCATCCTCACAATTAGGGATGAGCTGAACACCCTCCAATTCGGTTTGCACCAGAACCTACGAACGGACCGAAAGTTTGCAAACTTTAGAACCCCATTAAAGGCTATGGGACTCGAACGTTTGAAATCACAAGTGCTAATTTTAAAGGCTAATATGCAAGTTATTGTCCTAAAAAGGGTTTTGGGACCCGGGTCCTGCCTCAGCGGACATGTATCAATGCAAAAAAAAAGTTTTAAAAACGGCCGTTTTATTGGGAGCAGTGATTTTAATGATGCTTAAAGTGAAAAAAAGTGAAATATTCCTTTTAAATATCGTAACTGGGGGTGTCTATAGTATGCCTGTAAAGTGGCGCATGTTTCCCATGCTTAGAACAGTCCCTGCACAAAATGACATTTTTAAAGGAATAAAAGTCATTTAAAACTGCTTGCGGCTTTAATGTAATGTCGGGTCCCGGCACTATGGATGAAAATCAGAGAGATAAACGGCATGAGTACCCCCCAGTCCATTACCAGGCCCTTTGGGTCTTGTATGGATATTAAGGGGAACCCCGCACCCAAATTAAAAAAAGGAAAGGCGTGGGGCCCCCAGGCCCTATATACTCTGAACAGCAGTATACAGGCGTTGCAAACAAGACAGGGACTGTAGGTTTGTTGTTAAGTAGAATCTGTAATTTTGAACTAGTACATTTTTAAAGTGTAGCTCCAGCCAAAAAATCTATTTTTAAGCTTTTTGGAAAACATAGGGAAGGGTTATCACCCCTGTAACATTTGTTTTGCTGTCTGTGTACCTCTTCAGAAGATTTCACCTCACTTTCTGTCCCAATGACAAATGTTTTTTAAAAATTTGGGGTTTTTAGTGAAACAAGGATTGGTGATAAAGCATCAGTGAAGAGGAGACACGTTTTTCCCATATTAACTCTTACAGGAGAGAATTTCCCTTCATAGGGGTAGATTTCATCTCACTTCCTGTTGTCTCATTCCATTTGCAAGTAGGAGTCATTTGTAAGTTGGATGTTTGAAAGTAGGGGCCTGCCCTATATACTCTGCAGAAATTGGGGCCTTAGGTGTTGGTGTTGCCACAACACTGTAAGTCCTCACAGTTATTATTGGTGGGCGCAGGAATGGGCCCTGCTGTGAAATATTAGATCAAGAATTGTAATTACATGTCCCTGTTAAACAGGGGCAGAAAAATTGGGCCTTAGCCACTACTGCCACAACACTGCAACCCCTCACAGATACTCTAGTTGGAGCGCATGAATGAGCCCTGCTGCAAAGTACTGCATCAAAAATTGGAATTACACTCCCCTGTAAAACAGGGGCAGAAAAATTGGGCCTTGGCCACTGGTGGCGGTGCCCAGAACCAAAAATGTTCTTAGAAGCTATCAGCATGAAAATTGAGCAGGAAGAGGATTGTCACTCAGCATAACAGGATAGTCACTCAGCATCAGCATAGAAATTGGATCCTCTTACGGGACTTTAAAGGGGACACCTACTCATGAGTAATAGAGTATAATAAGGAGTGTAGAGAGTATAGGTTGATTGCAAGGGTAGGGTATTTATTAAGGTATGGATACAAGTAGATCTAGGGTACAACAATTAGGTTGGCATGGAGTACAGGATACAAGATACAAACATGAAACATGGCAATACAATATGCAGAAGATTCACAATCATAGAACTTCGGTATGTACGGGACACACACACAAAGAGTACCCGACGCGTTTCGAGATAAAACTCTTCCTCAGGGGTGTCTGATTGGAATCTGCAAACAGGGAGGTATGTCTATAAATCAAAAAGACAGTAATAAACTAGTTGTACAGTGATATATGTAAACAAGGTCAATGATAAACCTAAAACTTATAGCTGTACTACTGTAACTGTATACTGTGCATACATACATAGTAAGAAACATTGGGGTACTGACCATATTGTGTTGCTTGGAAGGCATGTGTTATTGTATTGTATCCATCAAAGCACTCAAGTGGAGGGGGGGTTTGTTAGGGGGGATAAAAACATGCCACTGGACTTCAGTCGGTCACTCGTTCCCAAACACGCCAGGCCCGTTGCCCCCAGGCCTAGTGGAGCAGCCAAAAGGAGAGCTCCCCAACAAAGGGCGCCAAGAAGCCACCATAGAGGGATCCTGAGTAGGCTCCAATCTGTAGGAGGCCAAAGGGTAAGGGGGGGAGTATTAAAGCCAGGTAAAAAGGTATTTCCCAGGGAGGGGTAGATTATATACACATACCCTGGGTATGGGACAGACCAGGTGTATACACGTTGTAAAATAAGTATGAAAAAAATGGGGGAGTAGTATACCTGGAGAGGGCCAAAAACAAGGCCTATGCAGGCAGGAGACTGTGGGTCTTGTTAAGAGGGAAGGGTTGGGTCCGACCCGATGAGCAAATGCAGTGATCCTATATAACGCCCCGGATAAGATTCCATCCAATCTCCATGAGGGTTGCGGTGCCCCAAGAGGGGAGAGTGGATTGGGGGCTAACGGCTGTCAGGGGGCAGTAGAGATGTATGCTCAAACGGGGGGTCCAGGTCAGAGAAGGCCAGGAAAGTCCGACCTGCAATAGTAGAAGGAATAGGTAAGGGGAGAAGGCGGGTGAGATAGAGGTGCATCTGCCGAGGGATATCCAGGGCGATGCAGGAGAGCTGGTTATCTTGTGGGTTATGAGGAGCGGCGTGCAGCGATGCCAAAAGGCCGTAGAATGGTGAGGTGAGTGGAGCGTCAGAAATACTGTGGCCGCGCCCGCTATAGGTCGCGGGTGCCGCCAATGGGTGGACAGGTAGACGCCCCCCGGGCCTGGGGTGTGCGCGCCGGTCCCCCGGAGACCGCGGCCGGGGAGTGGCTAAAAACCCAGGCGTGGTGACGTGGGACCCCGTCGTGATGACGTAAGTCGCACGGGGGCGGGGAACCGAGACCCGCGTTGCAGGCCCGCGGCGCAGTTATCGGAGGAGACCGGACCAAGGCATTGATCTGAGTCCTCCGGTTAGGAGAGGGCCGCCTGCAGCGAACAAAGTCGCACCAGGCGGCCCCCCTGCGCCGAGTGGGGAGCAAACTGCCGCCCCGCCAGGGGTGGGATGGCCCAGGGCGCGGGGGGGAGGAGACTGAGCTGAAGGGACCAGTGGGTGGAGTGTGAGGACTCCTACCAGGAGGAGTGCACAGGGAGAGGAGAGAGGGACAGGGCCAAGACACTGGAAAGGGGGATGGGGGGAAAAAACAATAATAATAAATTCATATGGGATATTATACACGGATATATATTAACTAAGAATATATAATAGCATGCCCAGGGAGACGTGTATATATACAATATAATATACATATATACAGTTAAGTACATGTTTGCTATGATGCATATTTACATAATAAATATATATTAACTAAGAATATATAATAGCATGCCCAGGGAGACGTATATATACAATATAATATACATATATACAGTTAAGTACATGTTTGCTATGATGCATATATACATAATAAATGCAGCACCTAAGGTGATGAACCTGTGGGGGTGGGGAAGTACCCGGCCAGTTGGGCCTGGGGGGAAAAAAAAAAAAAAAAAAAATTATCTTGGGGGGGGGGGGGGGGGGGGGTGTTTCGTCAGGTTCCCACTCTGAGCCTCCTGACGAGAAACCCTCCAAAAAAGGTCTGAAGGAAATGCATGTGTTGAGTCCTGGAGGTTGGGTGGCTTTCAATCTAGATTGAAAGCCACCCAACTTCCAGGACTCAACACATGCATTTCCTTCAGACCTTTTTTGGAGGTTGAAATCCACCCAACCTCCAGGACTCAACACATGCATTTCCTTCATACCTTTTTTGGAGGGTTTCTCGTCAGGAGGCTCGGAGTGGGAACCTGACGAAACACCCCCCCCCCCCCCCCCCCCTAAGAATTTTTTTTTTTTTTTCATCGTGACTGCGATATTATGGCAGACAGATCGGACACTTTTGGTGCTGTTCACTGAGGTTCTCTAACAAACTTCTAAAGGCTTCACAGAACAGCTGTATTTATACTGAGATTAAATTACAGACAGGTGGACTCTATTTACTAATTAGGTGACTTCTGAAGGCAACTGGTTCTGCTAGATTTTAGTTAGGGGTATCAGAGTAAAGGGGGCTGAATTAAAAATGCACTTTTCAGATATTTATTTGTAAAAAGACTGAAAACCATTTTATCATTTTCCTTCCACTTCACAATTATGTCCCACATTGTGTTGGTCTATCACATAAAATTCCAATAAAATACATTTACATTTTTGGTTGTAACATGACAAAATGTGGAAAATTTCAAGGGGTGTGAATACTTTTTCAAGGCACTGTAAACAAAAAATGTCAGAATAGACCTGGTCTTCAAGTGGTTAAAAAAAAAAAAAAAATACTACCTCCATGTTTAGAATCTCTGACTCCCATGTTAGACGTGCCTTACTTTTTCTTTTTTTGTAAAGGGGATTGCCAAACTTTAAGGCAGTTATGACAAAAAGGGGGAAAAAAATATGTGGTGCTTTGGTGCACGCTACATAATCGCACAAGTATGCAATGACGTGCTGTAAACAAAGGACAACTTTTCCTGTGTCAGTATCAAATGTTTGTTACTGCCTGTCCTTTCCCCTGCATTGTGGAAGGTCTGACAGCCTATGGACATTGGATATAGGTTTTCCCCCTGCAAGCATTCCTCCAGTGCCCTGACTATAATAAAATAAATATATATACCTTAGGTTGAGATTACATATATATATATTATAGCGCATATAGGTGGCACACTCTGTTTTGGCATTTTATTGAACATTTAAGACAATGCAGTGTGGTGCTGCAAAAAGAGCTCATAAACTAATGCCGCGTAGACACGGTCGGACTTTTCGAATGGACTTGTCCGACGGACCAAATCCGGCGGACAATCCAACCGTGTGTGGTCTGCATCGGACTTCCGACGGACCGTTTCGGACGGAAATCCGACGTACTTTTGATTTGAAGCCTGCTTCAAATCTTTACGTCGTAACTTCGCCGGACTCAGTTCCTGACGGAAAGCCCATTCGTCTGTATGCTGGTCCGACGGACCAGATACGATGCAAGGCCATCTCGCGCTCGCTGCAATGGGAAAAACACATTTTCCTATTGCGGCGAGCGTGTGGCATCCCATGGCCTTAGGTCTGGTATGGAGTTTAAGGAGAACCCCCTACGCCGAAAAAACAGCGTGGCCCCCCCTAAAATCCATACCAGACCCCGATCCGAGCACGCAGCCCGGCCGGTCAGGAAAGGGGGTGGGGACGAGCGCGCGCCCCCCCCATGAACCGTACCAGGTCGCATGCCCTCAACATGGGGGGGTGCTTTGGGGGAGGGGGGCTCCCTGCAGCCCCCCACCCCAAAGCACCTTGTCCCCATGTTGATGAGGACAAGGGCCTCTTCCCGACAACCCTGGCCGTTTGTTGTCTGGGTCTGCGGGCGGGGGGCTTATCGGAATCCGTGAGCCCCCTTTAAAAAGGGGGCCCCCAGATCCCGGCCTCCCACCCTATGTGAATGAGTATGGGGTACATGGTACCCCTACCCATTCACCTGGGGGAAAAAGTGTCAATAAAAAAACACTACACAGGTTTTTAAAGTAATTTATTAGACAGCTCCGGGGATCTTCTTCCGACTTCGGGGGTCCCTCTAGCCTCTTCTCCTGGCGTCCGGTTGGTTCTTCTCCGCTCTCTCTGGCCTCTTCTCCCGGTGTTTGACCTCTGCTCCCGGTGTTCCAGTTCTTCTGCCGGCTCCTCCGCTATCTTCATGCCGCTCTTTTGCTAGCGGTGGCCCGGACTTCTGCCTTTTGCCTTCTGGCTTCTTGGCTTCTTTCCTCTTCTCTTCTTCCGATGTTGACACGACGCTCTCTCTGGCTTCAATGCTCTGAGCGCTCCGATGTGACTTATATAGGTGGTGACCCCGCCCCCTTATGCTGTCACAGTCCCTGGGCATGCTAGGACTGTGATGGCATAAGGGGGTGTGGACACCACCCGGTGACCATGCCCCCTATGCCGCCACAGTCCCAGCATGCCCAGGGACTGTGATGGCATAAGGGGGCGGGGTCACCGCCTATATAAGTCACATTGGAGCGCTCAGAGCACTGCAGCCGGAGAGAGCATTGTGTCAACATCGGAAGAAGAGAAGAGGGAAGAAGCCAAGAAGCCAAGAAGGCAGAAGTCCGGGCCACCGCTAGCAAAAGAGCGGCATGAAGATAGCGGAGGAGCCGGCAGAAGAACTGGAACACCGGGAGCAGAGGTCGAACACCGGGAAAAGAGGCCAGAGAGGGCCTGGGTTGGCCTGCAACGGGGCTCGCAAGGTGTCAATCTCACCGATAAAAGCGGCGAGATTGACTTCCTTTTCTAGTCCCGTCGTACTGAGTCACATTCAAAATGAAGGGACTTGTCCATGTGTGGGCAAGTCCGTTCATTCTGAAAGTCCGCCATAACTCCGGTGGAAGTCCGTCGGGAAGACCAGATTCCGGAAAGTCCGGCCATGTGTAGGCAGGTCCGTCCGTTCAGAAAGTCCGGTCATTTGTACGCGGCATAAAACTCTTGTGCCAGTGACATAAGGCTTACTGTATATTGGCAGCAGTATGAAGTATTTACACACATTATTTGTCAAACTGACTGTTGCCATCTTGGTGGAAGTGATTTGGGAGGCTGTAAAGATGCCCAATTTAGTTCAAAAACACTGGAAAGTACTGTTTTCCCTCACATGTTCACCCAGTTTTTCTGTCCTACCTGTGGGTTCTGGACCTTGATGTCAGCTGTCATTGGGTAGAGTGGAAGGGGCTCACTGTTTGGGGGAGGCTGCTATGAAGCACGATCTATGCTTTATCAGCTTCATTAGGGACCATAGGTAACTCCTGATGTCTCCTTATAAATAACCTGTCACCAGGGCTGGACTGGGACAAAAATTTGGCCCTGGACTTCCTCATGACCGGCCCACTTTAATTTTGAGTGTCCCCAACAGCGTCCCCCTTACATCAGAGGGTCCCCAACAGCGTCCCCCTTACATCAGAGTGTCCCCAACAGCGTCCCCCTTACATCAGAGTGTCCCCAACAGCGTCCCCCTTACATCAGAGTGTCCCCAACAGCGTCCCCCTTACATCAGAGTGTCCCCAACAGCGTCCTCCTTACACCAGAGAGTCCACATCAGCAGTCCCCTTCACATCAGAATGTCCTCCCCCTCCCACATGTACTCACAGTTTTAAGGCAGCTTCTCGTTCCTCTCTCCATTCATGTGATAACAAGTGATAGGGGAGAGAGGAAGGAAAGTCTGTCGTTGGTCTATCTCCCCCTGCAGGCTGGAGGGAGCATAACGCCTAATGCTCTCTCCAGCATATGATGGAAGCTGCTCCTCCTGACAGGAGTGAAATTGCAATCACTCACTGTCAGAGAGGAGCGGCTCCAGGATGGCACCTGACTGGCCCACTGAGCCATCGGCCCACCGGGAATCTCCCGGTAGTCCCGATGGCCAGTACATGCCTGCCTGTCACTAGGGATGAGCCAAACACCCCCCCCCCCGTTCGGTTTGCAGCAGAATATGCGAACAGGCAAATAATTTGTTCGAACACCGTTAAAGTCTATGGGACACGAACATGAATATTCAAAAGTGCTCATTTTAAAGGCTTATATGCAAGTTATTGTCATAAAAAGTGTTTGGGGACCTGGGTCCTGCCCCAGGGGACATGTATCAATGCAAATTTTTTTTTTTCGGGAGCAGTGATTTTAATAATGCTTAAAGTGAAACAATAAAAGTGACATTTTCCTCTAAATTTTGTACCTGGGGGGTGTCTATAGTATGCCTGTAAAGTGGCGCATGTTTCCCGTGTTTAGAACAGTCCGAGAGCAAAATGACATTTCTAAAGGAAAAAAGTCATTTAAAAGTACTCGGCTATAATGAATTGTTGGTCCCGGCAATACACATAAAAGTCATTGAAAAAAACGGCATGAGATTCCCCCACAGTCCATTACCAGGCCCTTTGGATCTGGTATGAATATTAAGGGGAACCCCGCACCCAAATTAAAAAAAGGAAAGGCGTGGGGCCCCCAGGCCCTATATACTCTGAACAGCAGTATACAGGCGTTGCAAACAAGACAGGGACTGTAGGTTTGTTGTTTAACCAAAATTAAAAAAAAGTGGGGATCCCCCAAATTCCACACCAGGCCCTTCAGGGCTGGTATGGATACTAAGGGGAACCCTGCACCAATTTTTTTTAAGGGTTTGGTATGGATTTTAAGGAGAACTCCACGCCAAAAAAAATCCATACCAGACCCTTATCTGAGCACGCAATCTGGCAGGCCATAGGAAAAGAGGGGGGGGACGAGAGAGCACCCCCCCTCCTGAACTGTACCAGGCCACATGCCCTCAACATGGGGAGGATGTCCCCATGTTGATGGGGACAAGGGCCTCATCCCCACAACCCTTGCCAGGTGGTTGTGGGGGTATGCGGGAGGGGGCTTATCGGAATCTGGAAGCCCCCTTTAACAAGGGGACCCCAGATCCTGGCCCCCCTCTGTGTGAATTGGTAATGGGGTACAAATGTACCCCTACCATTTCACAAAAAAAGTGTAAAAAATGTTAAAGACAATAGCCGGTTTTTGACAATTCCTTTATTAATGTCTTCTTCTTTCCCCGCTTCTTCTTCCATCTTCTTCTGGTCTTCCTTTGGTTTTCTTCTTCCTCCATCTTGTTCTTCCTCTATCTTCCTCTGCTTCTTCCTCCGGACCTCTGCTTCTTCCTCTGGTCTTCTCGATCTTGCCCGCCATCTTCCTATGGCTTCTTCTTCCCAGATTCGTCCTCCGGACAATCCACCTCAATGAGAGTCTCCCGCTGCTTGACGCTTCTGTTCTTGTGACAGCTCTTATATAACTGACTTCCCTATGGCTTTCCCCGTGGTGTCAGAGGGGGGCAGGGTCACCTGTATACCAGAGGAAGATGGAAGAAGAAGCGGGGAAAAAAGAGGACATTAATAAACAAGGAATTGTCAAAAACCGACTATTGTGTTTTTTAAACATTTTTGACACTTTTTTTGTGAAATGGTAGGGGTATATGTGTACCCCATTACCAATTCACACGGGGGGCAGGATCTGGGGGTCCCCTTGTTAAAGGGGGCTTCCAGATTCCGATAAACCCCCGTCCGCATACCCCCACAACCACCTGGCAAGGGTTGTGGGGATGAGGCCCTTGTCTCCATCAACATGGGGACATCCTCCCCATGTTGAGGGCATGTGGCCTGGTACGGTTCAGGAGGGGGGAGCTCTCTCATTTCCCCTTCTTTTCCTGTGGCCTGCCAGGTTGCATGCTCGGATAAGGGTCTGGTATGGATTTTTGGGGGGACCCCCACGCCATTTAAAAAAAAAAAAAAATTTGCGGGGTTCCCCTTAAAATCCACACCAGACCTGAAGGGTCTGGTATGGATTTTGAGGGGGACCCCTACGCCATTTAAAAAAAAAAAATTGGCGCAGGGTTCCCCTTAATATCCATACCTGACCTGAAGGGCCTGGTATGGAATTTGGGGGGATCCCCACTTTTTTTTTTTTTAATTTTGGTTCGGGTTTCCCCTTAATATTCATACCAGACCCAAAGGGCCTGGTAATGGACTGTGGGGGAATCCCATACCGTTTTTTTTCAATGACTTTTATGTGTATTGCCGGAACCAACAATTCATTATAGCCGCGAGTACTTTTAAATGACTTTTTTTCCTTTAGAAATGTCATTTTGCTCTCGGACTGTTCTAAACACAGGAAACATGCGCCACTTTACAGGCATACTATAGACACCCCCCAGGTACAAAATTTAAAGGAATATTTCACTTTTATTGTTTCCATTATTAAAATCACTGCTCCCGAAAAAACGGCCATTTTAAAAAATTTTTTTTTTGCATTGATACATGTCTCCTAGGGCAGGGCCCAGGTCCCCAAACACTTTTTATGACAATAACTTGCATATTATCCTTTAAAATTAGCCCTTTTATTTTCTCCCATAGACTTTTAAAGGGTGTTCAGCGGCTTTCGAATTTGCCGCGAACACCCCAAATTGTTCGCTATTCGGCGAACAGGCAAACAGCCAGTGTTCGAGTCGAACTTATGTTCGACCCGAACATAAAGCTCATCCCTACCTGTCACCAGCAATATGACTCATAGGGGGCAATTATCAATAAGGTTAAGTAACAAATAAAAAATAGAAGACTCACATTTTTAACGCCTCCCCACGTCCAACAATTTTTGGGTACCAAAGTTTGTTGCCAAAACCTTATCTTTTATATTTTTACCAAAAAAAGTGGGTAATGTATTTATGTGTCCTAAAATTAACCTTAGTGCATTTTTTAAAACTAAAAATATAAGTTTAATAAACTCTTGCGTTAATATCACATAACAAAAATGACCACCATTATATTCTCCAGAAAATATTACTTTCAGAAAGTATATTTTTTTCTTAACTAATCTCCAGGTCTACTAACCTCCAGTGCATATACCACGTGTGCAAAAAAAGCAAAAACAGCTCTGGCAGTGAAAGCGTTAAAAGAGAAGTGTGTATTTTAAAAGAAAAAAAACCAAACATCATACTCACCTACTGTAGGTGCATGTAGCCATCGATCCAATGCCGCATCTGTGCCCCGCCGGCTCTGTAGTGACAACTGAACTATCAAACACTGCTGATTGCTCAATTCTCCCCCTCCCCTCTGAACAGAGACAACGGCTCTCTGCTCTCCCCTCCAGTGTTCACTGGAGCGCTGAGATCAGGAGGGGTCAGGAAGGGTTTCACTGAGAGGCTGAGCCAGGTGTCTGTCTTGGGTTCTGATTCGATCCCGACCATATGGTCAGAATCCTTTCAGCTGGCTCTGTAACATCAGCCAACAGTGGGCATTAAGTTAAATGTTCCCCGTAGCAGTGCCCAGTTCCCCATGCAGCAGTTTTGCAGCTTTGAAAATGGACAGCCTGCCTATTTATTTTGAAAATGGCCCTATAGACAAATATAGTTTTGAGTTTTGCAGACAGCATGCAGGATTTGACCTCTTGGCAGATCTGCTAATCCCTATTGAACAGGTAGTAGTTGGTCCCAACTCTGTTTAGTGGTATGTGAAAATATACCGCTGAAAATATTGATAAATAATAACTGTAATATGTTCCTTATATTTGTGCCAAGTACCTTGACCAAAGTTAAGCCAGAATTAATGGACTATGACATGACACAAGAGATTTAAAATGTAAATTATTTAAAATTTGACCTAAATACCTCTACAACTAAGAGGAATGGTACAAATGTAGAAGGACTTTCTGTCTTCTACTTTCTCCTATAGCTATTGGGCATTAGAAGTGGAAGAGCAGGAAAAACAGGCAACTGCAGATACTCATATTTAGGCTAGAAAACTAATGGTACGAGCGCCACCTAAAATAGTATCAAAATAGTATTTATAGCTATGCTTATCAATAATACAATCCCTCACTCCTATTTTAAAGTTAAATGACCTTCATAATTCTACTTTTAAAAGGAGAATTACCACCTCAAAAATGGTATGGGAGGTTGTAGAGGGAGATACAAGAGATGTAAACCTGAGTGGGGATTTTGGAGCTGATACTTCCCACTAGCCACTGTCTGAAGCATAGCAGCATACACCAATCAGCTATACCTTTATGACCACCCAACCCAATATTGAGTAGGTCCCCTTTTTACTGCAAATACACAGACCCTTTTCCCACCAAAACAGCCCTGATCTGTGGAGGCATGGACGCCACTCTGAATGTACGCCGTGGTATCTGGCACCAAACAGTCAATAGCAGATCCTTTAAAATGGTACTAAACACACGCTATTTAATGTACATTATCCCTTCGCTTTATGTATATGGATGATGGCACTGTAATAAATTTAAAAAATCTACATTTTATTATAATCAATTTACAGCTGTCATTTGACCCAGCTCTTCCCCCAGCCTGTCTGCAGCAAGAAGAGCATCTAGTCCTTCCATTAGATCCCTGCTCCTGCTTGTATTAGCACTTTAAGAATTCCAGTTAATGTCAGGCATGTTGAAGTCACCCATAATCAAAACCTCTCCCTTCATTGCCATTTGAGTTATCTCATTAATCAACTTGTTATCATAATCCTCAGTCTATCCTGGGGGGTCTTTATACTACACCAATTCTAAGGGAAGATACCTCTTTGGTTGGAAGGCAGATCCAGAGGGTTTCGAGTATTTATCAAGTAGTCTCACCTATCATGAAGCCCTTTGCCTATTTTTTTTTTTGCTATGGGCTTGTCTTGGCTAGGGTACCCCAGATATATAACCATCCCCATACCAATCCTAAACATTCCCCAACTTTGTATATATATAAGTTACACTTGACACTGAACTGGAGAAAAGTGGCCTTTTGGCAATTTTATTAACAAATAAATATTAAAATCTCTTTAACATCTATAATCAAAAACCAGTACCCGTAATGTATCACTAGAACTACGTTTCAGGTCTTAAGAGGCATCCCATAACCCCATTCAGCTTAGGTATCACCGTTACACTCAATTATCCCCAGGGACAAACCCATTTCACTTCACTATCCCCAGCCGTGCAACACCGGCTCAGGTACAAACATTACAGCTCCAAATTGTTAATGCCTACACAGACCCCAACCGCCACAGCGCACAGTTGTAAAGCCTTACAACTGTGGGCCCCTCCACACACGCAATGCTCTCTGCACCCCTTCCTGAATATGCAAGGCCCACAAATCGGTACCAACAGCAATCAAGTGGACCCCATCCCTCTGCAGGTAACGCCAAGTATCCACCTCCAGCTCACAGTGTCGCACCACGAAACCCCCATTTTGTGCAATAACGACTCACCTCTTTGTTAACTTTTATACGTGCCTTATTCAACTTCTCTATAGACCTAGTAAAGCGCCAAGTAGAGTGGCCGATAATGTCGGACCACACCACCAACGGGTTAGGGAAGGCCATTCGCAGCCTAAGGAAGTCAATTTTTATATATGCCGGGAAAGGTGACTAGTATGTCGGGAACCTTGTCCAACCGGGCAAAATGGTGTACTTCTGGAAGGACCCTAATCCATAACATGCCCAGGATACCAATTAATCTAACAGTTACCACCTTCCTTGGGAAACCCAACTGGCGACCATTAGGTCAAACATCAGCTGTGTCCTCCAATAAACGAAAGAGTGCCCCAGCAGTCACACAAGGCACAGACCCGATCCTGTAAAGAAAGATGACAAGAAAAACGGCAGAAATCACACCAAGACAAGAAATACAGGACATGTTAAACCAAGTCAGGACGCACATAAATCTTAAAGGGATCGGATTCCAATCTGCCGATACGCTTCAAAATGGACTTATCCAACCCCCACCGAGCAGCTTCAGTAGCTGCCCCGATGCGGAAGGAGTGGGAGGAGTAACTCCGAGTATCCAAACCCAATGCGATCAGGCAATGCCAAAATACAGATACAAACTGAAATTTCGACAGGGCCGATCAGTCGAGGTGCATAAGAAAAGAACCCTCCCACTGTGGGCGTCCAAAAAGGAACCTGGGAAGTTCTGTCTTATCCATCACCTGTCCTTTTCCATGGGGAAGTAATGCCAGCTGTAGCTGCCGACAAGCGACAACTGCCCATCGGCAGAACGCAACAAGCAAAATTGAGCTTGTCGAGAAGGGACAGCAGCCGTCACATTTGGACTTTCCGTTTACCCACCAGCAAAGCAATCTCTGCATGGAGAGCTAACAGTTTGTCCTCGGGCAAGCTACATTCCATAGCCACCTAATCGATGACAATCCCTAAGAAACTAATCGTGGAAATTGGACCTTGCGTTTTATCCGCCACCAATGGGATACCACTCAGCTACCTGTTGAATGCTGGCCAGCAGAATGCGCATAAGTTAGATGAGGGAGGGCCCACACACAAGAAGTCATCCAAATAATTAATGACCGAATTGACCCCTGATACCTCCCGGACCACCCATTCAAAAAAGGAGCTGAATGGCTTGAGAAAAGCACAAGGGATAGAACAACCAATTGGTAAACATCGGTCAACATAAAACGAATCTAACCACCTGCAACCCAAAAGATGAAAACTCTGCGGATGCACCGGCAATAAACGGAAAGCTGCTTCAATATCAGTTTTAGCCAATAAAGGACCTTGCCCGTACTGACGCACCCAAGAGATCGCTGCATCGAACGAGGTGTAAGATACCGCACACAACTCTGGATCGAACGCATCGTTGACCTAGCCGCCCTTGGAAAAGGGCTAGTGATGAATAAGACAGCACTTCCCAGATTCCTTTTTGGAAACCAAACCCACAGGAGACACCACAAAATTAGTAGGAGGGGGTTGAGTGAAAGAACCTGCCATGTGAATGCCACTTCTTTGGCCAGTTTGTCAGAAACCACCTCGGGATAAGCCCTAGTGGAATGCAAATTGTCAGCCAATGGGGGTACTCATCTTTCCAAATTTTTTCACGCAACTCTGGCTTGAGGTGTGCCCCCAAGGGGCCCTCAAAGCATACAAAATCCTCACATTTAGCGGAATCCGCCAAGCGAACCGAATCTTCCGACTTACCTCCAGTCTTGGGGTCTGCAGCCATGTCCCCTTCCATAGATGTAGACACCACAGCCCCAGGCGAAACCATGGGCCCCGGCACAGATATAGCAGCCACACTGCTCACTGACACCGTTGTGGCACTAGCGGTCATCGGAGGCGCCAATGACAGAGGCCAAGTCCAAGCGCTGCAACAAAGTAAAACCGCTACTAACTCTGGGAGGCCTGCCATGGACCCGGACGCAGCGGGCTCTGCATCCGCTACCTGAGGGGCTGAGGCCACATGTGTTGTCCCCAGTGACCCCCCCCCCACACTAGCAGGCTGACCATGGCCCAAATACACATTAAAAGCATCCCGCAAAACTGAAATTAAGGCATTATTAGAAATGTTAGAGGATTTACCAGGCTGCACAGGGAGAGGCCCTGCAGCCACCACTGGTAGGGGCCCCGGGTCTCCGCCGTCATCAGAGCTGGATAGCTCGCCTTCTGACCTGCCAGTCATCACAATCCGGCCATCCTGGATAGCTGAGGGTGGCACTGAGGGTCCAGACCGCTGATCCTCATTCGTACATCGGCAGGAAGGCCGCAACCTGCCACCGGACATCCTGGGCCTCTTCCGCGCCAAGCTCCAGCCAGGCCGCGACATGGCCACTACCGCTGGGGATGCCACCGAGCTCCTGGTATGCCGGGAAGGGCCTTCAGCTGCTCCATATGATTGGCTGGTGCCTGCAGCAGCACCTCTCCCATGCTGAGCTGCCCTGCTGGCTGGAACATTGCCAGGGGGGGCGGCCGCATCATCCAATCTCCCATGATGGCCAGGCAGGGCAGCGGGAACTGCAGGAGAGGGGTCCCGTGTGGAAGGGCTCCACCGATGATGGGGATTCCTCCCAGAGCCCGCACTGACCGCAGCAGGTGAGCGCTGGGACGGGGAGCCTGGAGGGTTCAAAATAGAGCTCCCACTGTGGCGCAAAGCCCTGGGGGACACAGGAGAACTAAAACGCTCCAGCGGCCGTGACCGACAAGCACACTGTGCTGTCCTCTTCCCCTGCAGCTGTGGTCTCCCCGCCAAGTTTGAAGGAGACCTGCTGAGAAAGTCAGTCCTTACCTTTGGAGGCTGCCGCGGATCGTAGCTGGTTGAGCAGGGCGTCCAAGTCACTCATGGCCGTGGAATACAGACAGGGGAAACACGGACTTCTCCTTTGGGTCCACCAGGGGTCTGCTGCTATGTGCCCTGCTGCACATATCCCCTCACAGCAGCCCCCATCTTCTTGAAAAACAGCTAGCTAATCCTGATAACCTTCCCCTCCTCACTCCCTGTAATTAACCCTTTCTTGTCAGTTATCACTGTCTCCCCTATCATGAAGGCCTTTGTCTATTTTGTTTCCTACGGGCTTGTCTTTCATGAACAATTTATATTCGTGTGAATGAGCTTGCACTTCTGACACTGGTTTTTGTGCCCATCACCTTATCTAAAACAGAACACACTGAAAAGAAGTTATTGAGTGGTTATAAGCTCCTGTGACCTGACCTACGTTCTGCTATTCTGTGTTTGATCCACTATGCTTCTGGACTCTGCTGTATCCAGACCTCCCACTGCTGACTTTGCCTTGTGCCCCGACTTCATCTCAGCCTGCTGTTTTAGTATCTTTGCTGTCTAATATTAACCCTCATCTGGCATCTGACCCTTCTTCATTCTTTGTGGTTTGCTACCTATTCTACCTGACTGTTGTTGATTTTGTTTCATCTCAATTACAGCTTTTCTTCCTACACCTGTGAGTTCCTGTGTTCCACTTGCATGTTCAAGACCCAGTATGAGCATCTACAGCATCTTAGTAGTATCAAAACTGTGTTCAGACCACCCGCTGTGTATAGAATCACCGCAAACACCCGTGCCAGTCTAGTCCTGCTACACCCTGTCACGAACTCTAAGGAAAACTGGACAGGAGATGTAAGGGGAGCCTTCTTGTCAACCCAGCCTCTACCAGGTACATGACAGCGGGCATATTGCCATGAACCTATTTGTACTACACCTGTTTTTATTATCAGCCTAATAGGGCACAATCTTTGAAAGAGAGAGAGAGAGAGGGCATGCACATTGCATCTGGAGGTAATAAATTAGTGCCTTGCTTTGAAAACTGAAGACAGGAAAAAATGAAAGATTTGCCCACATATATATCTAGCCTGTTTGGGCAGAATGCATTTTCTGAGCAATTACGTGTACACATTGCATTTGGAACAAAAAACAAATTGAAAATATATACATTGCAACTGCACCACGCATTCTAAACATTGCAATAGGCTGCAATATCAGAGAATGCAGATTGCATCCACAAAAAAAATATTGGATTTCTTTTTCCACATACTAAATTAAGAAAAAATTTCTTCTAAGCTTTTTGGCCCGGATACTTTTTCTGACAGAGAGAGCAAGTAAATTGCAGCTAAAATTAAGAAATTATTTTCTTTTTTTCCCAAGAATTAATCAAGACCCCATACAGCAAGCAAATTTATCTAAAAAGGGGGTTATTTCTTCCCATACAGAAGAGGGGAACGATATAGAAAATACTAAAAAGAATTGCAGCACAGTTTTATATCCTTTGGACAGGCTGATTTTGAGGTAGAGAGCAAGCAGAATGCATTTGGAAAAAATGCATTTACTCTATTTTTATTTTAAATATGAACTAGAAAAATACAGTATAATTGATTTCAAATACACATTTCAAGGGATAGACTGCTATTTCTAGGGGAGAGAGCAGGCAAGCTTCAGCAAAAAAATATAAAAATTAGACGCAATATTTGTGTAAATATAATATAAATTAACAGATTTGGTGCAGAGAATCTCATCCTTATTAATGGGCTATAATTTTGAGGCTAAGATTAGGCCTATTTCATCCAGAAATACTACCTTAATAGCAAACTCCAAATGTATTTCTCCTGGGCATTCAGGTGTTACCAGTGAAAATAAGATTTCAGCATCAGTTGTATAACAACAATGCCAGGATCTGTGCATCTATCCCTTAAAGTGGTTGTAAAGCCTAAGGTTTTTCACCTTTAAAGTGGTGGTAAAGTCTCGTCTGTTTTAAAAAAAAAAAAAAAATACTTACCTGTTCTATGCAGTTGCTTTTGCACAGAGTGGCCCGGATCCTCCTCTTTTCGGGTCCCTCTTCTGTGCTTCATGCCCCTCCCTCTTGTTGAGTGCCCCCACAGCAAGTCACAGCTCCTTGTGTCCATTCAGACATGGAACCGTAACCCGACCCACCTCCTCTCTCTCCTGATTGGCTTACTGATTTTGATTGAAAGCAGCAGGAGCCAATTGTGCCATGCTGCTGCCTCAGCCAATGAGGAGGGCAGCTGAGACACTCCTGCAACATCGCTGGGCTGAGGAGAGCTGCTGCACACAGAAGGTTTTATTTATCTTAATGCATAGAATACATTAAGATAAAAAAAAACCTTCTGCCTTTACAATCCCTTTAAGGCATTTTATGCAATAAGGTGAAAAACCTTCTGTGCTGCAGCTCCCACCCCCCCCCCCCCCCGACCCCCTCTTTTTCTTTCCTGAGCCCGATTCAATTCAGTAATGTGCACAAGCGCAGTGGCTCCAGTCATTGTCACTCTCCTCATTGGACAGATTGATAGCAACAGGAGCCATTGGCTTTAAACTGTCCAACATAGAGCTTCCAAACAATCTATAAAAACAAAAAGGCAAGGGAAGTGCAACCTAGTGCAATAAACCTTTTATTAAGCTGATATAAAATCACACAACATGAATACAATATGGTTAAGAAGTAAAACACATCTTGGACATATTCACTGTAATCACTGAAAGATCGGCCGCCCATCCCTGGAGTAACTCTTCTTCGAGCGCCAGCACAACCTCTGATGTGCAGCTGGAGTTGCAACACTGACAGTAGCTCAAAGTTTGCTATGATTAGGCACCAGTAAGGGATGTGAAACGGGTCAGTGTTTTGATTCCACTATCTCTGTATGCTGTATGGACTCGCTTTTATTCAATAAATACATTTTCATTGGAATGCGGCTGTCCGGATTTTCTCGTTTTTTTTTTTTTTTTTTTTCTTTAATATGTGAACAACCTGCTGGCCGTACCTACAGCCTCTCAATGAATGATAGGAGGCCAGGGAAAAGGGACACAGTTTACCCATCATGGCTTCAGCCATCCCAGCAGCTGACAGATGACAAGTGCTTATGTCGGGGGGAGGTTAGGGGCAGTGGAGGCTCATCCATAGGGGCTTCTGGGGCAGCGCCCCACCAGTGTGCAGGAAAAAAAGTTTAAATTGGCCTAGGGGGAGAGGACCGAGACCTGAACTGGACCATGGATCAGAGATCCCTGAATGTGTATGAGAGGAGCCTGGGAGACGTATAAACCTCAAACAGGACTTTTCTCGGCTCTCTCTGGGATGCTCTCTTACATATCCTCCCCCCTTGTTTTAACCCCAGGGTTGAAACACCTGTAGCCCAGCAGGAGTGAACACGGGACAGGGCATCTACATTCCCCATCTCAACACCTGGCCTGTGTTTTACAGTGAAGGAATAATCCTGTAGAGCCAGAAACCACCAGTTCACCCATCTATTAGTCTCCTTCTTTTGGGTCATCCATTTCAGGGGAGCATGGTCAGTTATTAAATTAAACTTGCGCCCTAACAAATAGTACCTTAGCGCGTCTATGGCCCACTTTATGGCTAAACATTCCTTTTCAATGACTCCATACTTTTTTCATGGTCATTGAGCTTTCTGCTTAGGTCCATTGTGTACCTGTGACAATACTGCCCCGATACCTACATCAGACGCATCCGTCTAAACCAAAAGTCTTTGGAGAAATAGGGGGAGTACAGTACTGGCTGTGCACAAAGAGCCTTCTTCAGGACTTGTAAAGATTCCTCTGCTACTGGGACAATTTCAGCATTACAGAGTCTTTACCTTTCATAACGTCTGTCAGTGGGGCAGCTATAGTTGCAAAATTCGGGATAAACCTTCTATATTACCCTGCAATCCTAAGAAAGACCCTGACCTGCTTCTTGTTTGCAGGACGTGGCCACTCCTGGATGGCTTCTATTTTATTCACTTGTGGTTTAATGACTCCACGGCCTCTGAAATGTTGCAGTGGCATTTTGCAACCCAAAAGGCATTTTCTTATACTGAAACGAACCCTCCGGGGTCACAAACACAGTCTTCTCTTTGACGCTACCAGTCAGAGGTATTTGCCAATAGGGATGAGCCGAACACCCCCCGGTTCGGTTTGCGGCAGAACATGCGAACAGACCAAAAATTTGTGCGAACCCCCGTTAAAGTCTATGGGACTCGAATGTGAAAAATCAAAAGGGCTAATATGCAAGTTATTGTCATAAAAAGTGTTTGGGGGCCTGGGTCCTGCCCCAGGGGACATGAATCAATGCAAAAAGAAGTTTTAAAAACGGACGTTTTTCAGGAGCAGTGATTTTAATAATGCTTAAAGTGAAACAATAAAATTGTAATATTCCTTTAAATATCGTGCCTGGGGTATGTCTATAGTATGCCTGTAAAGTGGCGCATTTTTCCCATGTTTAGAACATTCCCTGCACAGCACAAAATGACATTTCTAAAGGAAAAAAGTCATTTAAAACTGCTTGCAGTTATAATGTAATGCTGACACCCCCCCCCCCAGCCCATTACCGAGCCCTTTGTTGGGTCTGGTATGGATATTAAGGGGAACCCCGCACCCAAATAAAAGAAAAAGGTGGTCCCCCGGTTACAAACAAGATAGGGACTGTAGGTTTGTTGTTAAGTTGAATCTGTTTGTAATTTGGAACAGGTACATTTTTTAAGTGTAGCTCCAGCCCATAAAGGATTATCACCCCTGTAACATTTTTTTTGCTGTCTGTGCCCCTGTTCAGAAGATGTCACCTCACTTTCTGTCCCAATGACAATTGGATTTTGAAAATTTTGGGTTATTAGGGAAACAAAGGATTGGTGATAAAGCATCAGTAGAGACACCTTTTTCCCCATATTAACTCTTACAGGAGAGAATTTCCCTTCCTAGGGGTAGATTTCCTCTCACTTCCTGTTGTCTCCCTCCGTTTGTAAGTAGGAGTCGTTTGTAAGTCGGATGTTAGAAAATAGGGGACCGCCTGTATATATAATACGGCCTGCCTTATACACTCTGTGGAAAATTGGGCCTTAGGTGTTGGTGGTACAAGAACACTGTAAGCCCTCACAGTTACTCTTGGTGGGCGCTGGAATGGGCCCTGCTGCGAAATATTATATCAAGAATTGTAATTACATGCCCCTGTTAAACAGGGGCAGAAATATTGGGCCTTAGGTGGTGGTGGTGGCACAACACTGTAAAGCCTCGCAGATACTCTTGTTGAGCGCAGGAACGGGCCCTGCTGTGAAATATTACATCAAAAATTGTAATTACAATACAGTGCAGCCGTAGTGCAGTTGCTACTACTTTTCTGTGTACATAGTACACAATACAGTGTAGTGCGGTGTTGCAAAACAAAATATACATCATGTCCAGAAGGCCACCAAGGAGAGGCAGACGCTCACAGGCCACTAAAAAGAGGGCAATCAGGCTCTGTGTCTACAGTCAACAGTGCTGGTCATGGACATAGTGCATCCTCTGCCGGTGGCCATGGGGCACACTTGTCCTTTTTTTCTGCTGCTGGCCGTGTTATTGAGCCAGAACATGCAGAAGAGTTGGTGGAGTGGATAACAACGCTGTCCTCATCCTCCTCATCATCCTCTGTTACCCAGGCTCAGAGTAGTTTTCCTTCCTATTCAGCTGCCAAAGCAGACTATTCCACCGGCTCCTTGTCCACAGTCACTCCTACCGTAGCCCAACCATCATGCACGGAGGAGTCCCCGCTGGAGGATGTGCAGCGATTTGAAGGCTCCGATGTTGGTTCCCAGTTTGAGGAAGGGAGTAACGTGAGCCTAGAGAGAGGGGGTGCCCAAGAAGGACAAGAAACTGGCAGTCATGTTCCCCCAGCTGCAGCATAGTGCCAAGTTTGCTCCAGTGACGAGGAGAGAGGGGATGATGAAGTCACTGACTCTACTTGGGTGCATGATAGAATAGAGGAGGAGGAGGCACAAATCCAATGACGCAGGATGTCCTCTAGGGGGAAGCTTAAGGGCAGCCACCCTACTGCATCACACCGCAGAGCTCCGCAGGTGCAGGGCTCTGCTGACTCCCTGCTTATTTTGAAAAGTTCCTTGGTGTGGGCCTTTTTGGACACATGTGCAGCAGATCGCACCGTTGCTGTTTGCAACCTATGTCTGAAGCGGATCAAGCGTGGCCACAACAGCAGCCGCCTGGGCACCACATGCTTGACCAGACATACGACGACCTCTCATGCAGTCTTTTTCCCGTATACTATATTTGAGATTTAATATCTCTCAGATATGATTTGGGTTAAATGAGAGTTCTTTGACCATGAGTGAAAGCTTTAACACAATAACAACAACATTTATTGATGAGTAGTTGAAAGTCTATCTAATACACAACCATCTATCTATAGTATAAACCAAGGAAGAAAATATTAGGTAAAAATAAGGGAATTACATGAAGGAATACAGGGTATATTCCTGAGGACATTAATCGGCAAACATATTTAGTTACAAGTAAAATGCAGACCTTTCCCATAATTACCCTTTGCACCAAGGTTCCATTCTGATGGTTGCTCCCCATAAAAGTGTGTGTTTCCCTCCCATCTAGTCTGTGTATATCATTACATGCTGATGCCTCATTGGTTGGTATAGCGTGGCTCTGATTGGTGAGATTCCCTATTCCTGGTTAATGACTGGCTACATCTCCGATCCCTATACTTTGCATAAGTCAGCGCCCTTTAATGCAAATCCTTGTGACTATTCTGAGCAGGAGCTTAACTTGAATTTTCCCGGGAAGTTAAGTATTGATTACGGGTTGGCCTCCCTTCTTTGCATATCCCAGCATGGGATCCTTTGAAGTGCGTATGTGTAAAACAATGAGGTTTGGATCCCACATATACACAAGCCTAGGCACCGACTTGTCTGGTCTACCAGAGATTTCTGTGAAGATAATATGTTCCGCCCTACATAGATAAAAGCTAAATTAAATATATTCATTAAATATAAATAAATTTAAATATAAATTAAATATAAATATATTCATAATGACAATATCTGTTGGCAACAACACTGGAAAGACCCACATCAAAGAAAAAGGTGGACTTCTCCTTGCTCCTCATCTGGGATCTCCAACCCTACTCCAATCCTCTCGAAAACCTGCACTGAGAGGAATGAAGGTATAGCAATGGGTGTCCCAAGTACTTTCAGCCAATCTGCTAGCAGTATACCATCATCTGATTTTAGCAGGCAAATTTCCCTACCACCCTTGCTAAAGCGTAAAAAGAAATTCGGTCCCAGCTATCCACATGCTCACAGTCTGAATGCTAGCTTGAATTCCAGCTTGGCCAAATTGCTAGCACTGCAACTACTGTCTTTTGACATGTCTACCTTTACACATACCTCACTTATATACCTAATGATACATAAGTGATTAAAACCTTTTATCTATATATGAATCAACCCATGAAATTAAGGACGAATGATACCTGTTCGAAAAGGGTAACGATCTAATTTATTTAAACTTACTATTGTACAGAAAAGAAACTTGTGTTAATATGAGATTAGCAACTATAACATAAATGATACAACCTTAAAAACAACAATGTTACCAATGATAATAAATATTGCTATAATGGTCATACCCATGCTATCAAGAGATTAATAAGGTATTACGGCCAAATCCTACGATAGAAAAGGTTACAGGAGAGAAAAGAGACATAGAGATACATTGTATGGAGAAGTCTTACGTAACCATCCTGCATCTAGACCGTCCGCTGGAGAGAGCTAGCCTCTCCAGGTTTTTGGTTGTATATTGTTAGAACCCACTCCCACTCAATCAGAACTCAGGGTCACCTCATTGGTTCAGAAGTGGCATTGAATCCTGATTGGCTACCCCTGAAGCCTAAAGTTTATTGGTTAAGTTGGCTTAACTTCTGCTTTAAACATTAGACTCTCTGGTGCCTCTGAGTCTGCCTTAAACCAGTTAGCTCTGTTTGAACTCAATATAACCAATTCGGAAATTAGCATGTCAAAAGACCCCCCATCCAGGTGGTGAATTATCACCTGCCTAAAACATTCAACAGCTTTTGAGAACCAGGAAAAATCTAAGCTGGGCTCAACCTGATATCACAAAATATAGTACTTTTATTAGAGAGTTCCCCTGAAGATATAAATATGGATTGCAAAATCTCCACCACAGTCCCCCCTGAAGTTCATTCTTGAACTTATGTCCTCCTTCAATGATCTTGCACCCACCCACAACAGCCCAGAAGCCCCGACCCTTCCCCACCACCACTGCGGCCTCCTCTTCCTTTCTTGAACACGCAGGAACTCCTCAAAGTAGGCTTAAGATAGCAAAGAAATCCTGGTCCTTTGGAGACTTCACATCCAAACCATGAGTGTCTGTATTGCAATGTTTCATCACTCCTCTGCCTTGGAGGAGCGGAACTCCAACATTGATGGTGGGATCCTGGCATATCTAGTCCTGTATCTATGTAAGACCATGTAATGGTTGCATCGATTGGATCAGACCGCGAGACAGCACTTTTCAGCATGGTGAAGGAAAGTCCAGGAAAGTCTTATTCGTGACACATTTATCTCAAGAAATAACTTGGTGGTCGCTGCTTCTTCAGGTGGGGTCGGGCGGGTCTCCAGACAGTCGTGCATGAATACAGAAAGAGAGAGGAGAACGTTAGTGTACAGAGAAATGCTGGACAGGAACAGAGTGTTGGCCATTAAGACTAAATACTCATAAAGGGTGTAATGTGGACGAGTAGAGTGGGTTCCCACAGGGTACAGAGTCTGAGCAACAGCCAGTATCATCCATGGCCCTTGATGGTAGGGATAGACAATACTGTCTGTTATTGCCAGGTCCCTGGGTTCACCACACCTGCTCACGGGGCTCAGGTTAAAGTAGTAGGTAGACTAGGGGAGGTGAAATTACATTAAGACATAAAACTGGATGTCCAGGGATACTTTAGTTAAAATATGGTACTTGTGGGCAGGCAAAGTCTTTTTTTAAAGAAAAATGATATGACTGATGTCTTAGTTACATTATCTTGAGAAGATAAATGATAGAAACCAAAGGAAAAACTTAGAGAGCATAATATTAAATAAGAAAAAGGAATAGAAGAGAGGTGAGTAATGAAAATGAACAGGAAAAATAGTGGGAATAGTAATGAAAAAAAGAACAAAAAACAGAAAAAACTACAGATTGAACGCCGCTCCAACCAAGACTGTTAAAGAGCCTTGAATCTGTATATAAAAAAATGAATACATTGGTTAAAAAAAACATAATAAAAAAATAAAACAAAAAAACAAAAAAAATGTTTTTCAAAAAAAAACTCCTCTCCCATTAACAGTATTTTTGCAGGTCAGGTACACAGATATTAACATCAAAAGGGAGGGGAAAAAAAATAAAAAATAAAAATAATAAAAAAAAATCATTGAAACTTTTGGAATTTAGGTAAACCTGACTGCACTTTATTACTAAAAATTGAAGAGGCTTATCCCTGGAACAAGAAAATATAGTTCTAGGGTCCTCTCTTAAATGCGCAACTTCTTTGTACTGGTCTGAATTGGATCTGGCTTCCTCAGAGATTTGTTTCTGAGTTAGTGGCCTTTCTGTTCCTTGAGAGATGATACCTTGTTGAGGTACACATTCTCATAGCTTTGGGATTCATTCTCCTGATAGTAACGCACATTATTACCTGCATCAGGAAAAGCAATAAGGCTGCACAGGTTAGGACAACAACAGGGTGGAGCAAAATGTTTAGGAAAGCTGTAGCGTTCGGACTATACCCAAATAAACTTTCCCACCAGGAAATCTTAGCATCTGCGTCTAAAGCGTGGGATACTTGGATCAGTCTATTTTGATCATGGGTGAGTCGTATGGTGGCTTGTTTTTCAGCATCTCCTAGTACATTTAATATTTCATCCTGTTGTCCGAAATCCATCAGCCAAGCTTTTAACTCAGCCCCAAATCCCAGAGGAAGTTTCTGTAGGTGTAAGGGGATGTCAGGTTTGCTATAAAACCTTTCTTCAGGGGTGATCGGGGTACAACCCGGTGTTCCTGCTATATCCATGCCACGGGCCAGAGGAGGTGTACTATAGACTCCCCGAGGTAGTGTATCCTGCTGAGTACCATTTAACCTGATGCTGAAAACAGTGCATCATTAGACATGAGATACTAGCACCAGTACCCTGGTCTCCAGTCTCAAGTAGTTTTAACTTTGTTTAGGACCAGTTGAGACACTACCCCGGCATCCATTAGACATGACCCCCCCCCCCCCCCTGTGCCAGCTTTATTGCCTTTTCCCATAGCACAACCCTTACCTTCCTCTAGCACTCATCAGTACCAGTCATCTGAGGCTGTCCATACTCAAACCATCAGAACAAGATGGACTCCAGGGTGTAATCCAGTAGAGTCTGATAGGATAGTACCCAGATTGACCGTGATATCTGCACAATGTTCCATCCCTGCCATTAGGGATGAGAACAGTGCAAGTAAGATTTTTGACGATCCTGGAACTGAGTCATCCACCAATCTATCACGACTCATAGGCAACCTGGATACTACCCCCCCCCTGTCTGTCCTTGCAACGTGATGCTGGACAGAGCAAGTTGGCTTTCCTAACCCCTTCCCTGATATGTAGCACAAGACCCCCCCAATGTGATCCTGAATATCCTGAATATCTCCAGCTCCATAGTGTTTTAAGGTACCCAGTGCCCCACCTCCAGCTCCAAAGACAGTCTCAATTAAGCCTCTCTTTCCTAAGGATGGGAAATAGTCAGAATACCCGGATTGAAAACCACCTGCCACCAGGTACACTTGTCTCTTCATAGAGGTTGCACACCTTATGGGGCACTGGTCTTCCTGTCATGCAGGACACAGACCACTAGTTAAGGTACGCAAGGAGTCTAGGACAGGAAGGACACCTATGGGTATCCACTGAGGAGAATACAGCGTGCCCACACAACTCCATCCCTGTGCCTGGATTTCAGAGACCATGCCCAGGGTATACAATGCACCACTACCTATGGTTAGGTTCAAAGAACCCTCTAGTTCCCTGACTAACGTTACATCGGTATTCCTTAGGACACAGAAACAAACTCGTCTATGTCCCAAATAATACCCAGGTGCTTCCTTCCCAGCAATGACCTCTCCATCCAGAACACAGAGTGCAATATACACAATCTTCCTGCACAACTCTTCTCCAGGCTCTCCCAAAACTATACACTCTCAACTTGTATGCCATCAGGCAGGCCCTCATACTACACATCTGAAGGTAAATCTGAAGGAAATTGGAAAACAAAAAATTGCATAATGTGTATCCAACTCGAGGAACTTCTGCTACCAAACACAACTGGCCAAAGGGCAAAGAAATATCCCTTGCAGCACTGAGGCGCCGGGATCACTGAACAGTAGTGGGTACACGAGCCGACCCTTTAAAGCCAGGAAACCCAATTATCGAATCTGAGAAATAAAACACCAATAAAATTTAGTAATAAATATTCCATTTTCCTCCTAGAAACAAAATAATCCAATGGTTATATACCTGTAACAATACATTAGCATATGAAACACAAATATACATTACATTACATTACATAAACAGTGCACTTTTTTTTTTTTTTAAGATACCAAAAAATTGTTGAGCTCAACTTATCATTAATATGTATTACTTAATACACATTAATACCACGTGGATTTTTTGTTTTATGGTATACCAATAATTCCCAAAAAAAATTTATTCACCATGGTTGAAAAAAATTAGCAATCCGTAAAAAACCTTTTAGCAGTACCATTTGTCAACAGATGATAATACCTCACCACAAAGAACCTCTCCAGTACTGTTTTCCTGAAAAACAAACCCATTTTAGTACATGTATCTTTCAATTCACTAGTACAGATAATTATCTTGGCTCAGGTCATTTGCATGTCAATACAGTTCGCTGCACCTTTTCACAGACCTGGTGAGAAAGAAGGGTGGTCATTTGGGTGGGCTGTCAGCAGCTGAGAACAAACGTTACACAACACGACATATATTGCATATTCCACACACACACACACAAATGGCTAGGTTATAGATGAACTCTAGACATCACACATCAGCATGTTTTCTATAATACCCTGTACTTCTTCTTAAACCCATAACATCTGTTTGGTAAGGTTAAAATTCTTTCAGAGATCCATCCCATTTCATTAGCCCCTTCTCAGCCTGTATGGACGCATTCTCAGGAGTTTGGAATGATTTCTCCTTAAATCCCATAGTAATAACATTCACTTCCTCTGTTTTATTTGCTGACTCCAGCCTCCATATAAATAACGTGTCTTTTTCATATGGCCGTGTCATCTTTCTGTGGTGAGCAAGGTACAGATTTTCCCAAGCTGTTGGCTTAAAAGTACCTCTTTTAAAATACTTCTTCCCAGTCCAACGATCCCAATCTTGCAAATATTTCACAACCCAAGGTCCATATCTATCTATAATCTCTTCCCTTGGGGTCATTTGATAGGGTTTACCCCATTCAAACCCCCTCTTTGAAGCGATTAGATTACCCATCCTTTACGGACTCCGGACCTTGAACTGATTCCCCAACCTTTTTACAGGTTGCCTTTACTTCAGAGGTAGCTACTCTCTGACCAAGAATTGGGTTGACAGGTACCGCCCCTGTCACCCTTGCCGATTTTTTTTTTCCACTACTTGTCAGAACAATTTTTTTTTCCGGACTCTGCGTACAGAGAACCCCGCGCTTTACTTTCGGAGCGGTTATGGTTTGCGCCTTTATCACGATAACCGGCCCCCGCATTCCGGTTATTTTACACGGCCTGAGCGGGCTGCTAGCGTACTACTCCTAATGTTCCCTGTTCTGACTATAGTCCTTCAAAAAAAATAGCGTGGAGATTTTCCAAACTATAATAGTTCAATCTCCCCCGTGGACTTTTCAGAGGTATTCTAAAGGAAATGCTTAACGAAGGGCTATTACTTCTGTTATCTCCATAATGATTAACATAAACTTGGATAATCAGGACCCTATGGGTGCTTGTAGTACAGGAGGCAGTTAACTGATGCACACCTAAGTTCAATATGATTGGTATCAGTTTACAATATAGCCAGTGTATACAGGTCTAATTACAAAGCTCACCATCCACAGTTAGTAGTTTACAAAGAGACAGATCCATACTAGGGCTGAAACAACTAATCGACTAATCTACAACCAATCGACCACAAAATCATTCGACTACTACCTTCACAATCAATCAATCAGCCGGTAACACAATGGAGGTTAAAAAAACAAAAACAAAATGAGCCCTCTATAGTACAAAAAGAGCAAACAATCGCAAACGTAAATATAACTTTCATCGTTCTACAGTAAAAAAATGAACCCCTTACAGTAGTGACTATCTGCTCCCCCCTGCACCCCAAAGGGCCAACCCTAGCCTTCTCAACCCCATTATGTTAATAAACGTCTTAGACCTGGTTCACATCTATGTGCTTTTCTGGTGCCTTTTGCAGAAACACACTACAGTTCATTCACATGGCCTCCCATGAGACACGTTCACATCCATGCCCCCCCCCAGCATATTTGGAAAGGGTCGGGGACTCCCTCCTTAATGCAAAACAGCGCCTCTTATGTTCAATACACTTCAATGGAGAAGCTGCAGAAAACATACAATGCACCCCTGCAGCAACCCGTGTCCTCCAATCTGACCTACAACAACCTGGCCAGAAAAAAACAAAAACGCAAATTGCAGCAAAATCACATGCAAGAAAATCGAAAACGCACAGCAAAAAGCACTGCAGAAATAGATAAAAAACAAACTGCATAGGCGTGCACCGAGCCTCATGCTGGCCACACAGATCAATTTTCAGACAGGAATATTCAGACGAAAAATCTTTGTACCTTTTGCTGAATGGAAAAAAATGTTTGAAATTTTAACTTGTTTTTAACATTCTGTTTTTAAAATCAATGTAATTTCTGAACGAAAACCACATACACTGTCTGACAATTCCCTTGACCAAGAAGTTCCCTATTTATCTCCAAATCTTCCCATCACTGTGGTTAAAAATAAACGTCGACCCGACCCCGCTAACGATTAGAAAATCAAACGAACACTCCCAAAAATGACACCCTTCTTAAAAGAAGACATTGTTTTTTTTTGTTTAAATAAAAAAATTTGATCTCTGAGTCTGATGATATCAGCCAGACTCACCCCCCACAGTACACACAGCATATCTCTCCTCTAATAGTCCACACAGTACATCTCTTCTGTCTGCCACTCCCAGAGTGCACCAAACATCCTGCTCCCTAACCATAACTGCATAGAGATATCTAAGAATAAATTGCCCCTTACTAAACTCTTGCAGGATATACAATACAAGCCTCAAAACAATGAATTGCCCTCTGAAGAACTCCAAAAATATTTTAAAAACACGCACCGCTAAAAGTACAAAAACTCAGTTGAAGCGATTAAATTCGATGCAAAGTAGACTGGATGGCTACACCCTTACAAAGGAATTGGAGCAGCTTCCCCTCTGGGATGATTTACAGGCTAAAAAGCACAAAATCCTTAAACTGCACTTCTCAAAATGGCCGCCGACCATGGCCTCATGGTGACTACAACAAAAGTCTGGCCACAACAAAATGGTGCATTTTCCCACCAAAACAGAAATCCAATACAAAAATCGCCACTCTTCTACTGAAGAGTTGTCAAAAAGTACAAACACAGAACACCTACAAAAGCTTACATTCACTTACAACAGAAATAATGCCTAGAAACAAAATGGTGGCTCATGTCACATGGTTTCACACACAAAGGAATGGTGGCTACACCTTCCCCTATAGAATGACCCACAGGCCAAACAGCACAAACAAAAGCCAGGCCACGACCACATGGTAGACTACAGCAAGATGGCCGATGAAAACCACAGCACAGTCACATGGTAACAAAAAAAGGAAATGGCAGAGGAAGGCCAGGCCACAACAAAATGGCGAATTTTCCAGACAAAACTAAAATTTCTCCCTACAAAATTACACATTTAAGATACTAAATGAACACTTACAAACATTTCATTCTGCATACCACTAGGGACCTTGGCAGGCCTCAAATACAGGCTCTCCAACCAAACAACACATCCGAAAAAGCCAAAAGTTACATAAAACATAAACTGGTAGTTGCAAATGAACATCGAGCCACAGTCTCACAGCGACCACAAAATGGCCAATGAGAAAAAGGGCACACTAAAACACCAACACGTGAAATGCAATTGTTGATCCTGCTAAATCAGACTTCTTCACTAGACTCCTTTCTCCACAAAGACTGACTACACATTTGTAAATGCACACTTAACCATAGACACACAGTTTAGGAACAGTTCCACTGAAAAGTATGTAATCTCGCCGCACAATTGAGAGTGCACACTTAGCAACACATGCTTTACAATGAAACAACAACGCCACAATATAACACAGCTCAAACATACCCACTTTTCTCAAAGAAAGTTCAATCCTTCTTCTGGCATCAGCTTTCACAGAAAAAACATCTCAGAAATACAAACAGCGTTTCTGGGATCCTGAGACCATCCCACCCACAGTGAATGCTTGCATGGTCTTTTCATCTCAAAAACAAAAAGAAACCCTCCCTCTTCCTATTGTGCACAGGGAGTAGCCCTTTCCACATACATATCCTAATGTAACAACCTTGGAACAGCGAGCCTGGCTGCCCATCCCCCGTGCATGGCCACAAACATGCAGTTGCTCACAAAACCCACACAGTTTGCAACTAATCCCACATCTATAATCATACACAATATACAGTTTCCATTTCTATTTCTCATATGCATTATTCAAAATCAGTCTCATCAAAGAATTAGCATAGACAAAAGGTAAAGTTCTAATAAGTTTTTTTAGTCTGGGTATTCAGATGGGAGACAGGTAAACACAAAACCAGCTCTGTCTTCCATACAAGAATCATATTCACCCCAAAATTAAACTTCCTCACACAGGGGGCACCATCTGACATGTCTACCTTTACACATACCTCACTTATATACCTAATGATACATAAGTGATTAAAACCTTTTATCTATATATGAATCAACCCATGAAATTAAGGACGAATGATACCTGTTCGAAAAGGGTAACGATCTAATTTATTTAAACTTACTATTGTACAGAAAAGAAACTTGTGTTAATATGAGATTAGCAACTATAACATAAATGATACAACCTTAAAAACAACAATGTTACCAATGATAATAAATATTGCTATAATGGTCATACCCATGCTATCAAGAGATTAATAAGGTATTACGGCCAAATCCTACGATAGAAAAGGTTACAGGAGAGAAAAGAGACATAGAGATACATTGTATGGAGAAGTCTTACGTAACCATCCTGCATCTAGACCGTCCGCCGGAGAGAGCTAGCCTCTCCAGGTTTTTGGTTGTATATTGTTAGAACCCACTCCCACTCAATCAGAACTCAGGGTCACCTCATTGGTTCAGAAGTGGCATTGAATCCTGATTGGCTACCCCTGAAGCCTAAAGTTTATTGGTTAAGTTGGCTTAACTTCTGCTTTAAACATTAGACTCTCTGGTGCCTCTGAGTCTGCCTTAAACCAGTTAGCTCTGTTTGAACTCAATATAACCAATTCGGAAATTAGCATGTCAAAAGACCCCCCATCCAGGTGGTGAATTATCACCTGCCTAAAACATTCAACAGCTTTTGAGAACCAGGAAAAATCTAAGCTGGGCTCAACCTGATATCACAAAATATAGTACTTTTATTAGAGAGTTCCCCTGAAGATATAAATATGGATTGCAAAATCTCCACCACACTTTTCAGCTGGTAGACTGCCCCCTTTCGTGGATTTATGGAATGTGCTGTACCTCAGTTGCAGGTTCCAAAACGCCATTTCTTTTTATGGAAGGCCATTCCAGCTCTCTACCGGCAGGTGGAAAGCAATGTTTTTTGTCTTGTTGGACAGGGCGGTCAGCGGTAAGGTGTATAATACCGCAGACTCATGGCCTAGCAGACATGGGCAGGGATGTTACCTTTCCTTCACGGCGCACTGGGTAACTCTGCTGGCAGCTGGGAAGGATGCAGGACAGGGTTCAGTATTGTTGGAGCTTGTTCCGCCACTACGCCTCCAAAATGCTAGCAGTGATTCTGCCACAGCTCTCTCCTCCACCCCCTCCTCTTCTTCTTTCTCTATGGCCTCTTCTGCAGATTTGTTCTCTGAACCAGCGGTGCTCTGCACGCATTCAAGGGGCTACGCAAGCACTCAGGTAAAAAGATGCCATGCGGTGCATTAGTTACATAGTTACATAGTAGGTGAGGTTGAAAAAAGACACAAGTCCATCAAGTCCAACCTACGTGTGTGATTATATGTCAGTATTACATTGTATATATATGTTGCGGTCGTTCAGGTGCTTATCTAATGGTTCCTTGAAACTATCGATGCCCCCCACTGAGACCCCCGCCTGTGGAAGGGAATTCCACATCCTTGCCGCTCTTACAGTAAAGAACCCTCTACGTAGTTTAAGGTTAAACTACTGCTTAGGGGACAGGAGCCACACTGGGGCAGAGATTCTGTCAGCTCTGCAGGGGCAGGCTCAGAGATGGTTGATGCCATGCCAGCTTCAGCCAGGAAAGGTTATATGCGACAATGGCAGCAACCTTCTCTCCGCCCTCCGACAGGGACACATGACCCACGTTTCATGTTTGGCACACATCCTGAATTTGGTGGTGCAGCGGTTCTTGAGCAGGCACCCAGGCTTACAAGATCTCCTGAGGCAGGCCTGAAAAGTCTGTGGTCATTTCCAATGGTCATACAATGCCAGTGCTCGGCTGGCTGACATTGAAAGGGAATGCAACCTGCCCACCAACCGCCTCATTTGTGACAAGTCCACCAGGTGGAAGTCAACGTTGGCAATGCTGCAGCGGCTGTACATTCAGCAGAGGGCCATCAATGAGTATCTGTGTGAGTATAGCTCCAGGACTGGGTCAGGGGAGCTTGGCTTCTTTTCGCCACGCCAGTGGCTGCTGATCAAGGATGCATGCACTGTCCTGTCACCATTTGATGAGGCCATGAGGATGGTGAGCAGCGACAATGCATGCATTAGTGATACTGTCCCTCTTGTCTTCCTGTTGGAGCACACGCTTCCTGGAATAATGGACAAGGCACTTGAGGCAGAACAGTGTGAGAAAGAGAAGGACTTCCTTACCTCTCAAGACCCCCTTTTATCCAGATATTATTCCTGCAGGCCCGCCAAACACACAGGAAGAAAAGGGGGAGGAGGAGGATTGTGTCAGCATGGACGTGGAGGATGATAACACTCAGCAGCAGTCTTCAAGGGATGGTTTTCAGTCCCCAGAAACCCAAGGAGTTGTACGTGGCTGGGAGGAGGTTCTTACGGACCATGTGATCCTTAGTGACCTAGAGGACTCAGAATCGAATGCCTCTGCAAACTTTCGCAGGCTTTGCAGAATCAGGGAATCCATGCAGCGTAAGGGCCCTAGGATTCGTGGTATCAAAGAGAGAGAATCATTACTGGCTGGCAACCCTTCTTGATCCACATTACAAGGGTAGGGTTGCAGAACTCATCCTGCCTTCGCAGAGGGAGCAGAGGATGAAACATCTTCAGGAGGCCTTGAAGAAAGGTTTGTGCAATGCATTTCCAGACCCTGTGAGGTTACAAATTCCTGGTGCTGGACAACATGTTGCTGAGGCTTCTGTCAGGTCACCTGAGGCCAGGTGACAGATGAACACCGTTGGGGTAAGGAGTGCACCGCAAAGGTAGTGGACCCTACGGCTGACTGCTGCGGATGGGAGTCTAGGTGGTTAAGGAAGGCAGGTCAGCTGGAACACCAACACGGATCCCACAGGGGCTAGAGCGTAAGATTCCCCAGGAGCATAAGATTCCCCAGGGCACGGAGTCTAAGAGCCAGCAGGTGCTCAACAGAAATGGTGTAATGTGATCCCTCGCGCTAAATTGAGTGTATAGGTTGTGTGAATGTTTCTATACAGAGCTTAGCTTATATATGTGTAAAATAATGCAAATGAACGGTGATGATGTCTCTATGGATAGCAGCAAAATTTACAGTGTTCACTTTCACTCAGCATAAATATAATAAAAATTGATTTCGCGCTATAAAAATCTATCACCTCAGAGTAAAGTGCATACAATAATACAAAATCACTAACCGTGCAGTGTCTAAAAGTGCTCCATAGTGCAATAATATATCAAGGTGCTATGTGCATCAAGGTGAAAAATCAATGACAATGCAAATGAAAAACGTTAAAAATAATCAAAAGTTCCTAATGTGCATCAAAGTCTATATTGTGCTGTTCCACTAGGGTCATTCAGTGAAGGTAAAAAGTGATATTAATCTTGGGTTTTCTAATCCGGTGGCACCGGGCTCTCTAGACTCTCACCTTGAGTAAAATTATTAGGGGCATTGAAACCAGATTCTTTGTTCTTTGTGATATGGTGATGTGGAAGTAAAGCTTCTCTGATGTTGCAGCGATCTCTCTGCTTGACAGTACCTGCGATTTGTAAGAACAAAGAGGGTTGCCCACCTGGGCTCCACCGGTCCGGTGGTGTAAACGGGAAGGGGAGAGAGAAAAGATGCCTCCGATGGTGTAGTAAGTTTAAAACAACTGGTTATTTATTAAAAATTCAAGTGGTCTCTTACATGTAAATAAGTTAAAAACAGCATTAAAGGTAAAAGAGTTGAGGAGCGGCGTTGGAGACGCCTCCTTACTAGTTTCCGGTTTCGTCTATGCTCGGCCACGCCCTACGCGTTACGTCACCGCCCGTGACTTCAACTGGGGAACCGGATTGGTCCGAGAAGGATGTCTTTTATGTGACGATACCGGAAGTCGTGTGTCGGCCATCTTTGTTGTGGTACAATAACCTTGTATCCTTATTGGTGTTTACCGCGGCCATTTTAATGTCATTAAATGCGCCTGTGCTACCGCGGCCATTTTACAGGTGGCACTGTATATCAAATTGCGGCCATATTTAGAAGGGTCAAGTGTGATCTAGAACGCTGTATTGGTGCGAGTTATGTCCTTTTTATATGGATTTATTTATGTGAATTTGGTGAATACTGGTGTTGGTCGATATAGGGAATCAGTGTTGTACTGTTATTGTATCTTCAGTGCAAATACAGATAACAGTGTCTTAGATGAGAGAGTCCTGCAAGTCGGCCATTTTTTTGTAGTCTAGAATTGTGTCCAGTCTTAATGTCAATCGGATCCTATAGAGGGCGGACTTTTTAGAGGAGGGATATTGTTGTTGTCCGCCATGTTACTGTCTGCAATGGAAGTGTTTGATGATAGGAACTGTCAGTCAATGTCTAGATGCTCAAGAAGGCATCTTAGTCCTCATATCATAATAGTAATATTGTCTGGCTATAGTTCAATTGGTTAACACATATATATAAAACTCTATACAAATAGATATTTGTCCGGTATGTGCATATACTATATCCTCTATTACATAAACGCTCTGTAAAAGCACACGGTTATATTGTGTCTGTAAAAATGATTAATACCAGTAATATCTGAACAGGATTAAAAATTAAAAATTACTCAAAAAACAGTTTAAATCGAACTCTACGTTCATTCCCCAAGGTGTAAGTGTACGTAGAGTGTGTATCCAATATGACTCTCTTTGGCTTATGCTTCTAATTTTGTGGCTACCTCTCCATGTACCCTTATATTTTTCAATGCCCCAAAATTGGAGGTGTGAAGGATCACGGTTATGTGTTGTCGCAAAATGTTTGGATACATTATGTTTTGGGTTTCCCTTTAAAATGTTTTGGATATGTTCCTTGATCCTTACTTTGAGAGCCCTTTTCGTTCTTCCCACATACTGCAATTGGCAACTACATTGAAGTACATAGACTACACCCTCTGTATGGCACCCCACAAAATCTTTGATTTTGTATGACTGCTGTGTTGTTGTGCATGTGAATTCTTGTCTTTTGCCTTGAAATTTCTTTGCATGGCTACATGCATAGCAGTTTCTACATGGATAAAATCCTTTGCCTGAAAAAAAGGAATATGTTGCTTCTTTTGGAGGTTCTATGACTGATTTAACTATCATATTTCTCACTGTTGGTGCTTTTTTATATATAATATTGGGTTTTGTTGGTAATATTTGGTTCAAATCTTTGTCATTCCTCAAGATATACCAATATCGTTGAATGATACGTGAAACCTGTTTATATCCAGCATTTTTGTTCTGTTCATCCTATTCACTTCTTCTGTTTGTCTGAATGACAACGACTATAAAGAACAGGCCAAACTTATAGGATCCAGATTTATAGAAAAAGGATATGAACCAGCTTGGATACAACAACAAACAGAAGAAGTGAATAGGATGGACAGAACAAAAATGCTGGACAAAAACTCAAGAACCACATTCAATCAAGAAGCACCAAGCCTCATTTTTGACTACAGTGTACAATATAAACAGGTTTCACGTATCATTCAACGATATTGGTATATCTTGAGGAATGACAAAGATTTGAACCAAATATTACCAACAAAACCCAATATTATATATAAAAAAGCACCAACAGTGAGAAATATGATAGTTAAATCAGTCATAGAACCTCCAAAAGAAGCAACATATTCCTTTTTTTCAGGCAAAGGATTTTATCCATGTAGAAACTGCTATGCATGTAGCCATGCAAAGAAATTTCAAGGCAAAAGACAAGAATTCACATGCACAACAACACAGCAGTCATACAAAATCAAAGATTTCGTGGGGTGCCATACAGAGGGTGTAGTCTATGTACTTCAATGTAGTTGCCAATTGCAGTATGTGGGAAGAACGAAAAGGGCTCTCAAAGTAAGGATCAAGGAACATATCCAAAACATTTTAAAGGGAAACCCAAAACATAATGTATCCAAACATTTTGCGACAACACATAACCGTGATCCTTCACACCTCCAATTTTGGGGCATTGAAAAATATAAGGGTACAAGGAGAGGTAGCCACAAAATTAGAAGCATAAGCCAAAGAGAGTCATATTGGATACACACTCTACGTACACTTACACCTTGGGGAATGAATGTAGAGTTCGATTTAAACTGTTTTTTGAGCAATTTTTAATTTTTAATCCTGTTCAGATATTACTAGTATTAATCATTTTTACAGACACAATATAACCGTGTGCTTTTACAGAGCGTTTATGAAATAGAGGATATAGTATATGCACATACCGGACAAATATCTATTTGTATAGAGTTTTATATATATGTGTTAACCAATTGAACTATAGCCAGACAATATTACTATTATGATATGAGGACTAAGATGCCTTCTTGAGCATCTAGACATTGACTGACAGTTCCTATCATCAAACACTTCCATTGCAGACAGTAACATGGCGGACAACAACAATATCCCTCCTCTAAAAAGTCCGCCCTCTATAGGATCCGATTGACATTAAGACTGGACACAATTCTAGACTACAAAAAAATGGCCGACTTGCAGGACTCTCTCATCTAAGACACTGTTATCTGTATTTGCACTGAAGATACAATAACAGTACAACACTGATTCCCTATATCGACCAACACCAGTATTCACCAAATTCACATAAATAAATCCATATAAAAAGGACATAACTCGCACCAATACAGCGTTCTAGATCACACTTGACCCTTCTAAATATGGCCGCAATTTGATATACAGTGCCACCTGTAAAATGGCCGCGGTAGCACAGGCGCATTTAATGACATTAAAATGGCCGCGGTAAACACCAATAAGGATACAAGGTTATTGTACCACAACAAAGATGGCCGACACACGACTTCCGGTATCGTCACATAAAAGACATCCTTCTCGGACCAATCCGGTTCCCCAGTTGAAGTCACGGGCGGTGACGTAACGCGTAGGGCGTGGCCGAGCATAGACGAAACCGGAAACTAGTAAGGAGGCGTCTCCAACGCCGCTCCTCAACTCTTTTACCTTTAATGCTGTTTTTAACTTATTTACATGTAAGAGACCACTTGAATTTTTAATAAATAGCCAGTTGTTTTAAACTTACTACACCATCGGAGGCATCTTTTCTCTCTCCCCTTCCCGTTTACACCACCGGACCGGTGGAGCCCAGGTGGGCAACCCTCTTTGTTCTTACAAATCGCAGGTACTGTCAGAGAAGCTTTACTTCCACATCACCATATCACAAAGAACAAAGAATCTGGTTTCAATGCCCCTAATAATTTTACTCAAGGTGAGAGTCTAGAGAGCCCGGTGCCACCGGATTAGAAAACCCAAGATTAATATCACTTTTTACCTTCACTGAATGACCCTAGTGGAACAGCACAATATAGACTTTGATGCACATTATGAACTTTTGATTATTTTTAACGTTTTTCATTTGCATTGTCATTGATTTTTCACCTTGATGCACATAGCACCTTGATATATTATTGCACTATGGAGCACTTTTAGACACTGCACGGTTAGTGATTTTGTATTATTGTATGCACTTTACTCTGAGGTGATAGATTTTTATAGCGCGAAATCAATTTTTATTAGGTGCTCACCAGAGCCTCTAGTGGTGAGGATGGACTGGGCTGCAACTGGCTCCAGGTCGCGACCCCCAGGGTCTCCCAGCTCATGCTCACGATAGGCTACAGGAGGACAGAGATAGTAAGGGAATAAGCCAAAGGTCGGGGCAGCTAGCAGACAAGGATAAACATAGAACATGCCAAAAGGTCAGGGTCACAAGCAGGCAGGGATAGTTGAGAACAAGCCAAGATCGGTAACTGGAATCAGACGTAGAAGACACAGCAAGATGCACATGGAAGCTAAACACACAAAGGTTGATCAGCAAGGCAGGCTTGCAGTGCACAGGTTAATATAGAGTTCCCTGATAGGGGCTGGGGTGGAGCCATGCTTTGAGAAGACATTATTTAAGTAGCCAGATGAGAGTGGCTGGCCTCTAAAGGTGAACACATGGAGGAGAGGTAAGCTGACAGACAAAGATTACTGCATAACCATGACAGCTTCGTTCAGTCAGAGGAAGAGCAGTGGAGAAGGTGGCCGGCTGACCGATGCCTTTAGACAATTTTTCAGTCCTCAGCGCCAAGGTCTGATCGGTTCAAGCAACCATCGCCAGCGTCTGCATTGCATGGTGCAGGAATATCTAGGGGCAAAGAGCAGACTTGGAGACCTTTCCAACAGAGCATCCACTGGATTAATGGGTCTTGAGGATGGACTACTGGGCAGAACTAGCTCAATATGCAATTGATCTACTGGCCTGTCCTGCATCCAGCATTCTTTCTGAATGCACATTCAGTGCTGCTGGAGGGTTTGTAACAGATCAGAGTGCGCCTGTCCACAGACTCCCTTGATAGGCTCACATTCATAAAAATGAATCAGTCTTGGATCAGCAGCAGCTATCAAGCACCTGATGCTGATGTAACTGTCATGGTTATGCAATAGAGTTTTCTCTGTCAGCTTACCTGTCTCGATGTGTTCATCTCTAAAGACCAGCTGCCTCTCACCTGACTGGTTTTATAACCTCTCCTCTAAGCATGGCTCCACCCCAGGCCCTATCAGGGAACCCTATATTAACCTGTGCACTGCAAGCCAGCAGTGCTGATCAACCATTGTGTGTTAGCCTCCGTGTGTACTTGCTGTGTTTCCTACGTCTGATTCCTGTTACCGACTTTGGCCTGTTCTCGACTCTCCCTGTCTGCTTGTTACCCTGACCTTTGGCGTGTTATGTTTATCCTTGTCTGCTAATCGCCCTGACCTTTGGCTTACCCCTTACTTCCCTGTTGTTCCAGCCTGCTGCCTCCTTCCTCTTTTCCTGTAGTCTACGGTGAGCGTGAGCCGTGAGACAATGGGGGCTGCAACCTGGAGCCAGACTGCAGCGCAGTCCATCCTCACCACTAGAGGCTCTGGTGAACACCCGCTGGCTCTTAGACTCCACGTCCTGGCAAATCTATACTCTAGCTCACACTGGGATCCGTGTTAGTTATCCTGTAGACCTGCTTCCTGAACCTTCCAGGATTCAATCCGCAGCAGTCAGTCCTAGGGTCCACTACCTTAGCGGTGCACTTCCGACTCCTACAGAGTGCATCTGTCACCTGGTCCCAGGTGACCTGACAGTTTGATCAGCAATGGACCCGGCTGATGTGCCGCTACCCACAGATGATCCATTGCAGGGCTTAGTTCACAGACTTGAGAGCCAGGAATCGCATCAGACCCAAGTGATGCGATTCCTTCAGGATTTGGCATCCCGTTTTGAACAGGTTCAGGCCTCATTAGGACCCCCGGTTCAACAACCTCAACCACTATCTGCTGCTGCACCTATCGCACCAGTCGCAGCCGCACATTCATTACAACTGCCAGCTCTGGCCCGTTTCTCTGGGGACTCCAAGGCTTGCAGGGGGTTCCTTAGCCAGTGCACGATTCATTTTGAACTTCAGCCCCAAAACTTCCTGTCCGATTGGGCGAAAGTAGCCTATATTATATCCCTCCTGTCCGGCGAGGCGCTAGCTTGGGCTGCCCCTCTGTGGGAACTGAATGATCCAGTGGTTTCTAGCCTGTCTGATTTCTTGAAACTTTTTCGGGAATATCTTCGAGGAACTGGGTCGTGTCTCCTCAGCAGCTAGCGCTCTTTTACGTCTCCGTCAAGAGTCCGCTTCTGTGGAACAGTATGCTCTTCAGTTCCATATCCGCACAGCTGAATTGAGCTGGAATAATGAGGCCCTAGTTGCAACCTTTTTACATGGCCTCTCTGATAGAGTGAAGGATGAATTAGCAGGAAGATCCCTTCCTGCTGATCTGGACGGTGTCATCACCTTGTGTAACCAGATCGATATTCGCTTTCAGGAGAGGGCCCTGGAAAAAAGACGCCAGCACTCCCCGTTCCTTAGGCAGCTTGAGCTCCCAGTCCCTTCTCTTTGATCCGAGGAGCACCCCCTGCCCGCTGAGGAACCTATGCAGCTGGGCTGGACCAAGTTGTCTCCTGAAGAACGCGCTAGGCGCAGAACTCTGGGCCTGTGCCTCTATTGTGGGGCCAAAGGTCATTTTTGTGACACTTGTTCTCTTCGCCTGGAAAAACGATCGGGGCTAATACATCTGGAAGGTGGAGTATTAGACCCTGAAGTATCACCTTCACTGTCTCGTCTTCTTTCTGTGTTCCTTCATGTCGGCGCTTCCCCTCGTTCGGTCTCGGCACATCTGGATTCCGGAGCCACTGGCAATTTCATGGATTGGGAAACTGCATCTTCCATGAGACTTACCCTTTTGCCCCTTTCAACGCCATTGGTGGTCTTGGCGATTGATGGCACTGTTCTCCCAGGGGGTCCTACCTGCTTCCAGACCCTCCCTGTTAAGATGTCGGTAGGGACACGCCACCAGGAGTGGATATCCTTCCTTGTCTTACCTAAAGCTTCATCTCCTATCATATTAGGTCTTCCTTGGTTACGGTTCCATTCTCCACACATTGACTGGACTGCTGGACGGATCCTGGCTTGGGGTTCCTCCTGTTCCTCTTCCTGCCTAGTCAAGGTTACCCCAAAAGAGAAACTTCCTGTTGCCACCATCCCAGTATCTTCTGCTCTTCCCGCTGCATATAGCGATTTCTGGAATGTCTCCTGCAATAGTCGGGCTGAGGCACTCTCTGGGTCATGTGGCACTCTTACATAGTTACATAGTAGGTGAGGTTGAAAAAAGACACAAGTCCATCAAGTCCAACCTATGTGTGTGATTATGTCAGTATTACATTATATATCCCTGTATGTTGCGGTCATTCAGGTGCTTATCTAATAGTTTCTTGAAGCTATCAATGCTCCCTGCTGAGACCACCGCCTGTGGAAGGGAATTCCACATCCTTGCCGCTCTTACAGTAAAGAACCCTCTACGTAGTTTAAGGTTAAACCTCTTTTCTTCTAATTTTAATGAGTGGCCGCGAGTCTTGTTAAAGTCTCTTCTGCGAAAAAGTTTTATTTCTATTGTAGGGTCACCAGTATGGTATTTGTATATTGAAATCATATCCCCTCTCAAGCGTCTCTTCTCCAGAGAGAATAAGTTCAGTGCTCGCAACCTTTCCTCATAACTAAGATCCTCCAGACCCTTTATTAGCTTTGTTGCCCTTCTTTGTACTCGCTCCATTTCCAGTATATCCTTCCTGAGGACTGGTGCCCAGAACTGGACAGCATACTCTAGGTGCGGCCAGACCAGAGTCTTGTAGAGTGGGAGAATTATCGTTCTATCTCTGGAGTTGATCCCCTTTTTAATGCATGCCAATATTCTGTTTGCTTTGTTAGCAGCAGCTTGGCGTTGCATGCCATTGCTGAGCCTATCATCTACTAGGACCCCCAGGTCCTTTTCCATCCTAGATTCTCCCAGAGGTTCTCCCCCTAGTGTATAGATTGCATTCATATTTTTGCCACCCAAATACATTATTTTACATTTTTCTACATTGAACCTTATTTGCCATGTAGTTGCCCACCCCATTAATTTGTTCAGATCTTTTTGCAAGGCTTCCACGTCCTGCGGAGAAGTTATTGCCCTGCTTAGCTTAGTATCTTCTGCAAATACAGATTGAACTGTTTATCCAATCCTCCAGGTCATTTATGAACAAATTAAATAGGATTGGTCCCAGCACAGAACCCTGGGGAACCCCACTACCCACCCCTGACCATTCCGAGTACTCCCCATTTATCACCACCCTCTGAACTCGCCCTTGTAGCCAGTTTTCAATCCATGTACTCACCCTATGGTCCATGCCAACGGACCTTATTTTGTACAGTAAACGTTTATGGGGAACTGTGTCAAATGCCTTTGCAAAATCCAGATACACCACGTCTACGGGCCTTCCTTTATCTAGATGGCAACTCACCTCCTCATAGAAGGTTAATAGATTGGTTTGGCAAGAACGATTCTTCATGAATCCATGCTGATTACTGCTAATGATACCGTTCTTATTACTAAAATCTTCCTCTGGATGAGGAGCCCACCTGTGAACTTGAGTCGATCATTCACTCCAGTTGGCATGGTCATTTACCTTTGCCTGTTCCTGGACCCCCTTGGATGCACACCCAGGCTGACTCGTCTACCAGTTCCACAGTCGCTACTCCCTGTGATGCGATTCTGGTGGTCGCTGCACCTGGCAATGCTGTTCAGTCGGCCTCTGCACCAGTTCAGCCTATGCCCAGTGAAGCTATCCAGCTTGACTTCTGTGACACATTACTTTCTAAAAAACCTGGTCTCAGGGATCCATTGACTTCTGCCCAGTCCAATGATCCTGTGTTGGATGTCTAGCTCATATTTAAGGGTCTGGGGGACCCTGCTCAGACTCCTGATGGTCTTCTTATGCCTTTACCCATTCCTAAGAAGCCTTTAGCCCTCAATAAGTCCTCTCGTCCCCTCCCTACCTCGGTTTCGGTCTCTGAGGATAATCTTAACTAGGAGGTTAGTCAAGTTCTCAATTCCCGGCGCCGTAGAGGCATTCTTCAGTACCTATTACATTGGGAAGGGTTTGGTCCTGAGGAGAGGTCTTGGATCACTGCATCTGAGATCTTTGCGCCTGGTCTGTTGAGGAGGTTTCTTCTGGAGTTTCCCTTTAAGCCAGGGCCCAGGCGGGGGAGGTGGAGGCCTCATAAGAGGGGGGGTACTGTCATGGTTATGCAATACAGTTTTCTCTGTCAGCTTACCTGTTTCCATGTGTTCATCTCTAAAGACCAGCTGCCTCTCACTTGACTGGTTTTATAAACTCTCCTCTAAGCATGGCCCCACCCCAGGCCCTATCAGGGAACCCTATATTAACCTGTGTACTGCAAGCCAGCAGTGCTGATCAACCATTGTGTGTTAGCCTCCGCGTGTACTTGCTGTGTTTCCTACGTCTGATTCCTGTTACCGACTTTGGCCTGTTCTCGACTCTCCCTGTCTGCTTGTTACCCTGACCTTTGGCGTGTTATGTTTATCCTTTTCTGCTAGTCGCCCTGACCTTTGGCTTACCCCTTACTTCCCTGTCGTTCCAGCCTGCTGCCTCCTTCCCCTTCTCCTGTAGTCTACGGTGAGCTGTGAGACCCTGGGGGCCGCAACATGGAGCCAGAGTGCAGCGCACTCCATCCTCACCACTAGAGGCTCTTGTGAACACCCGCTGGCTCTTAGACTCCGCGCCCTGGGGAATCTATGCTCTAGCTCCCACTGGGATCCATGTTAGTTATCCTGTAGACCCACTTCTTGAACCTTCCAGGGTTCAATCCGCAGCAGTCAGTCCTAGGGTCCACTACCTTAGCGGTGCACTTCCGACTCCTACAGAGTGCATCTGTCACCTGGTCCCAGGTGACCTGACAGTAACTGATTTTTCTATGGATGTGGTATCCCTTGAAGACTGCCTATGCTGAGTGACTATCCTATTCCTTTTATTTTTGGTTTAGTTCACCACCACCACTGCCTAAGGCCAAATTTTTCTGTCCCTGTTTAACAGGGTCATGTAATTACAATTTCTGATCTAAAATTTCACATCAGGGCTCATTCCTGCGCCCAACAAGATTATCTGTAAGGGGTTACAGTGTTGTGGCACCACCACCAAAGGGCCAATTTTTCTGCCCCTGTCCCAGCAGCAGAAAAAAAGGACAAGCGTGCCCCATGGCCACACGCAGAAGATGCACTATGTCCATGACCAGCACTGTGGACTGTAGACACAGAGCCTGCTTGCCCTCTTTTAGTGGCCTGTGAGCATCTGCCTCTCCTTGATGGCCTTCTGGACATGATGGGGATTTTGTTTTGCAACACCACACTACACTGTATTGTGTACTGTGTACACCACCAGAAAAGTAGTAGCAACTGCACTATGGGTGCACCACCAGATGTCTAATAGCAACTATGGGTACACTGTATGCACAATATATATATATATATATATATATATATATATACACACACACATACACACACATACACACACATACACACACACATACACACACACACACTATATATATTGTAAACTGGGGGACAGGTAGCAGGTACAAAGCTAGTGACAAACAGTGCGGTGTTTATTTGTGATATATACAAGTCTATATACAGGTGCTGTACAGTGTTCCAAAAAAACCAAATAGGAACAAAAATAGCCAAAACAAAACCTAACCGTGTCTCGGCACTAACTAAACAATATTTACAGTTCCTAACTACCAGGCTGAGCAAGCCTACAGCTTGTCAGCTTCCACATACCTTTTTGCTCTCCTACACAGAAGTTGTCTGAGTATCCCAGGCCAAGAGCAAAGGCTGCCTGCTCAGGTGAGCTTAAATTAGCCTGGGGGAGAGGACCAAGACCTGAACTGGACCCTGGATCAGAGATCCCTGAACGTGTATGAGAGGAGCCTGGGAGATGTATAAACCCTGAACAGGACTTTTCCTGGCTCTCTCTGGGACGCTCTGCTACATATCCTCCCCCCTTGTTTCAACCCCAGGGTTGGAACACCTGTAGCCCAACAGGAGTGAACACGGGACAGGGCATCTACATTTCCCATCTCAACACCTGGCCTGTGTTTTACAGTGAAGGAGTAATCCTGTAGAGCCAAAAACCACCGGTTCACCCGTCTATTAGTCTCCTTCTCCTCCATCCATTTCAAAGGAGCATGGTCAGTTATTAACTCAAACTGGCGCCCTAACAAATAGTACCTGAGTGCGTCCACGGCCCACTTTATGGCTAAACACTCATTTTCAATGACTGCATACCTTTGCTCATGGTCATTGAGCTTTCTGCTTAGGTACACCACAGGGTGTTCTTCCCCATTGTGTATCTGTGATAGTACTGCCCCGATACCAACATCAGACGCATCCATCTGAACCAAAAAATCTTTGGAGAAATCGGGGGAGTACAGTACTGGTTGTGCACAAAGAGCCTTCTTCAGGAGTTGGAAAGACTCCTCTGCTACTGAGGACCATTTCACCATTACAGAGTCTTTCCCTTTCGTAAGGTCTGTCAGTGGGGCAGCTATAGTTGCAAAATTTGGGATAAATCTTCTATAATACCCCGCAATGCCAAGAAAGGCCCTGACCTGCTTCTTGTTTGCAGGACGTGGCCATTCCTAGATGGCTTCTATTTTATTCACTTGAGGTTTTATGACCCCACGCCCAATAGTGTAGCCCAAATACTTGGCTTCCTCTAGACCAATGGCGCATTTTTTTGGATTTGCTGTAAAACCTTGTTTGAAGAGGGAATCAAGGACAGCCTGGACACGGGGCAAGTGAGACTCCCAGTCAGTGCTATGAACCACTATGTCATCTAGATATGCTGCTGCATATTGTCGGTGGGGTCTTAGAGTCCTGTCCATGGCCCTCTGAAATGTCGCAGGGACATTTTGCAACCCAAAAGGCATTTTTTTGTATTGAAAGGAACCCTCCGGGGTCACAAATGCGGTCCTCTCTTTGGCGCTACCAGTCAGGGGTATTTGCCAATAACCTTTTGTCAAGTCCAAAGTGGTCAGATAGCAAGCCTTGCCAAGTCGGTCTATAAATTTGTTCACTCTGGGCATTGGGTACGTGTCAAACTTTGTCACTGCATTAAGCTTCCTGAAGTCATTACAGAACCTCCAAGTGCCATCCGGTTTTGGGACTAACACGATGGGGCTAGACCAGTCACTATTGGATTCTTCAATGACATCTAGCTCCAACATTCTTTTAACTTCTTCGCTGATGTCCTTTCTCCTTGCTTCAGGAATTCTGTACAGTTTGAGCTTGACACGAACTCCAGGTTCACTAACAATATCATGTTGAACTGCTGAAGTCGTGCCAGGTAACTGAAAATTTCTCTCTATTTCTTACCAGGAATTCTCTAGTTTCCTGGTTTTGGGAGTCTGGAATAAGGGTGTCTGGAATAGTGACCTCGGGGATCAGAAGGGACTCAGCACCCTTAGGCGTTACCGGGAGGGACCTCGCAGTTAATGCCAGTCTATCCTTCCAGGGTTTTAACAGGTTTATATGGTAAATCTGTTCGGGCTTCCTTTTCCCTGGTTGATATACCTTGTAATTGACCCCCCCAACTCTTTCAATTACTTCAAAAGGACCCTGTCACTTAGCCAGGAACTTGCTCTCAACAGTGGGAACTAACACCAGGACCCTGTCACCAGGTGAGAAAACACGGAGTTGGGCCCCCCTGTTGTATATCCTCTGTTTGGCTGCTTGGGCCTGCAGTAAGTGTTCTTTTACCATCAGCATAATTGCTGCAATCCTGTCCTGCATTTGAGCGATATGCTCAATGACACTTTTATGGGGTGTCTGCTTCCCCTCCCAAGTTTCTTTGGCTATGTCTAAGAGTCCCCGAGGGTGTCTCCCATAAATCAACTCAAATGGAGAGTACCCCGTGGAGGACTGGGGAACCTCCCTGATGGCAAACATCAAGTATGGTATCAGGAAGTCCCAGTTTTTCCCATCCTTGTCAGCAACCTTTTTTAACATGCTCTTTAATGTTCCACCAAGCCATCCGTTTGAGGATGGTACACCGAGGTTCGCAATTGCGACACCTTAAAAAACTTGCACAACTCTCTAGTTATTCGTGACATAAATGGGGTGCCCTGGTCTGTAAGGACTTCTTTAGGGATTCCAACACGACTGAACACCATAAACAGCTCTTTGGCAATGTTTTTAGCAGACGCGGTGCGTAAGGGAATGGCCTCTGGGTAACGGGTAGCATAATCCATGATTACAAGGATATGCTGATGACCTCGGGCAGACTTGGGGAGTAGACCCACAAGGTCCATGGCAATCCTCTCAAAGGGCACTTCAATAATGGGCAAGGGCACTAAAGGACTTCGGAAGTGTTGTAGTGAGGTTGACATCTGACACACAGGACAGGATTGACAATAATTCTCAATATCCTTCTGTATTCCGGGCCAATAAAACCTGCGCAACACCCTTTCAGTAGTTTTCTCAACCCCTAAATGACCTCCTAGAAAGTGCCCATGGGCAAGTTTCAACACCACCCGTCTGTATGGCTTAGGGACCACCAACTGTTCAACCACTTCATCATTTTTTTTATATACACGATACAGTAAATGCTCATTGCTGCTAAAATAAGGAAAACAGAGCCTGTCCCCTGATTCGACAGGTACATCATCAATAATCACAATTACATTTTCCCAGGCCCTGGCAAGTGTTGGGTCTTTTCTCTGCTCCGTGCCAAAATTTTCCTTGTGTACATTAAGGTCAGCAAACTCCAACGTAGGCTCAGATTTAGCAGATGGCTGTCCAGCTCCACTGGTTGTGGGGACCTCCTCAGGCTCCTCCAGCTATCCTATCATAACTGAGAAAGGAAAACCCGGGGAGCCCTGAGAAGAGTCCCCTGAACCCACATTGTCAGTAGCGCCCAGGAGTTCTGGCTCTGTCACTGAGTCAGCTACTGCGACCGGGTCGGGACGATCCCACAGTTCCCAAAACTTAGGGAAGTCCCTACCAACGATGGCCTCGTGCACCAAGTGGGGCACAAGTCCGACCGGATGGGTCACCGTACCTAAGCCAGTTTTAAACTGAACAGTGGCTATAGGATACTCGCGGGTATCCCCATGTATACAGATCACAGCAACTTTTTTAGCATGCAAATTCACAATTTCAACCATCTCAGCTGTAACCAAAGTCACTAGACTTCCAGATTCCAGCAAGGCCTTAATAGGCTTATTATTAACAGTCATTTGGCACTTGGTGCTGCAGGGCATGAAACAGCAGCAAACATAGACTGCCTTCTAATAGATAGATCACACTGCATTGGTTCATCTGTCAATGGACAGTTTGCTGCAACATGTCCCAGTTCTTGGCAACGAAAACACCTGAGGTTTCCCCAGTTTGGTTTGCTGACAGGCAGTAGCTTCCCTTGTTTGGGACGCCAAACTTCAGTCCTGGCACCAAAAATCCTCCCCCCTATTTCCTTGCCATGCTTACCACCCACTTCCCCTGGAACAGTCTTACCGGTTGCCTGGGGAGACCGTGGCTTTGGGTGGAAAGTCCGTGTGGCTGTAGGGGTGGTGACCAGGCTCTCTGCAGCAAAGTACCTTTCAAGGAGTTCCACGAGGTTGTCCGCCGAGTTGGGGTCTCCTTGACTCACCCACTTCTGCAGGGGAACTGGTAGTGACCTCAGGAACAGGTCCATGACCACACGCTCCACTATTTGTGGCCCAGACAGGGACTTCGGCTGTAGCCATTTTCTCACCAAGTGAATTAGGTCGAACATCTGTGATCTTGGGGGCCTCTCGTCTTGGAAGAACCAGCTGTGGACCCGCTGTGCTCGAACTGCCAAGGTGACACCAAGTCGCGACAGAATTGACCTTTTCATAGTCTCCTGCTTCTGCTGACTCCAAATCATAGTAGGCCTTCTGTGATTCTCCAGACAGCAAGGGGGTGACCAGTCCTGCCCACTAGGTTTTGGGCCAACCTTCCCTCTCAGCGGTCCGTTCAAACGTTAAGAGAAAGGCCTCTGGATCATCATCTGCAGTCATCTTAGATGGCTGAGGGCTTGTCTCCAACAACATTAACTTTAGCAGGTGACCACTGTGCTAGCGTCTCCACAACCGCAGCCAGGGTTTTCCTATCCTCTTTTGCATCAGTGGCTAGCTGTTCAAACAGCCTCTGCGATAGCTCCTGTACAGCACCAATCTGTTGGCACAGCGCCTTGGTTTGCTCCTGTGCGATAGCGTTTTTTTGCTGCTGTGTAGCGTTTGCTTGATGCAGTGCAGCGTTTGCTTGTTGCTGTGCAGCATTGGATTGTTGCTGTGCAGCGTTGGATATCACCAATTGTTTTAGGATTTCCTCCATGTTTAGTCACGCTAGGTACTGGCCTTTTAAGTAGTAACTTACTACAGCTGGTCGCAGTCTCCACCATATGTAACCTGGGGGACAGGTAGCAGGTACAAAGCTCCCTGGGATGAGCAGTCTTTCAGGCACAGATACCAAATCCAGTGAAATAGTGACAAACAATGTGGTGTTTATTTGTGATATATACAAGTCTATATACAGGTGCTGTACAGTGTTCCAAAAAAAACAAATAGGAACAAAAATAGCCAAAACAAAACCTAGCCGTGTCTCGGCACTAACTAAACAATATTTACAGTTCCTAACTACCAGGCTGAGCAAGCCTACAGCTTGTCAGCTTCCACATACCTTCTTGCTCTCCTACACAGAAGTTGTCTGAGTATCCCAGGCCAAGAGCAAAGGCTGTCTGCTCAGGTGAGCTTAAATTAGCCTGGGGGAGAGGACCAAGACCTGAACTGGACCCTGGATCAGAGATCCCTGAACGTGTATGAGAGGAGCCTGGGAGATGTATAAACCCTGAACAGGACTTTTCCTGGCTCTCTCTGGGACGCTCTGCTACAATATATATCTATATATATATCTATATATATATCTATATATATAGATATATATATAGATATATATATAGATATATATGAGTCTATCTGTGTGTGTGTGTGTATTATTTATATTATATATATTGCAGCTAACTGAATAATCTGCCTGCTCAATCTAAATGAGACTCTCTCTCCATCCACGCCAACAACACACTACGAGGCTGACGTGCAGGCGGCCTTATATAGTGTGGGGCGTGGACTTAGTCCCCCTGAGCCATGATTGATGAAAGGCACCCTGCCTTTGGCCATTTATGGGCATTAGGTACGTGTCAAACTTTGTCACTGCATTAAGCTTCCTGAAGTCGTTACAGAACCTCTAAGTGCCATCTGGTTTTGGGATTAACACGATGGGGCTAGACTAGTCACTATTGGATTCCTCAATGACATCTAGCTCCAACATCCTTGTAATTTCATCACTGATGTTCTTTTTTCTAGCTTCGGGAATTTGGTATGGTTTGAGCTTGACATGGACCCCGGGTTCAGTAACAATATCATGCTGAACTACTGAAGTAGTACCAGGTAACTCTGAAAATTTCTCTCTATTCCTTATCAGGAACTGTCTAGCTTCCTGTTTTTGGGAAAACGATAGGGTGTCTGGAATCATGACCTCAGGGATCAGAGGGAACTCAGTACCTTTAGGCGTTACCGGGAGGGACCACACAGTTAATGCCAGTCTATCCTTCCAGGGCTTTAACGGGTTTATGTGGTAAATCTGTTCGGGCTTCCTTTTACCTGGTTGATATACTTTGTACAGTAATTGACCTCCCCAACGCTTTCAATTACTTTGAAGGGACCCTGCCACTTAGCCAGGAACTTGCTCTCAACAGTGGGAACTAACACCAGGACCCTGTCACCAGGTGAGAAAACACGGAGTTGAGCCCCCCTGTTGTATATTCTCTGTTGGGCTGCTTGGGCCTGCAGTAAGTGCTCTTTTACCATCTGCATGATTGCTACAATCCTGTCCTGCATTTGAGCGATATGCTCAATGACACTTTTGTGGGGTGTCTGCTCCCCCTCCCAGGTTTCCTTGGCTATGCCTAAGAGTCCCCGAGAGTGTCTCCCATGAAGCAACTCAAATGGAGAGTACCCCGTAGAGGACTGGGGAACCTCCCTGATGACAAACATCAAGTGTGGAATCAGGAAGTCCCAGTTTTTCCCATCTTTGGCAACAACCTTTTTTAACATGCTCTTTGTTTTATTGAAGGGTTCCATCAAGCCATCAGTTTGAGTGTGGTACACGGAGGTTCATAACTGTGTCACCTTAAATAACTTGCACAGCTCCCTAGTTACTCATGACATAAATGGTCTGTAAGGACTTCTTTAGGGATCCCAACCCGACTGAACACCATGAACAGCTCTTTGGCAATGTTCTTAGCAGATGCAGTGCATAAGGGAACTGCCTCGGAGTAACGGGTAGTGTAATCCATGATTATAAGAATATGCTGATGGACAGAGTTAGGGAGTGGGCCCACCAGGCGATCCTCTCAAAGGGCACTTCAATAATGAGCGAGGGCACTAAAGGACTTCAGAAGTGGGGTTGACATTTGACACACAGGACAGGATTGACAATAATTCTCAATATCTTTCTGTATCCCAGGCCAGTAAAACCTGCACAACACCCTTTCCGTGGTTTTCTCAACCCCTAAATGACCTCCTAGCAAGTGCCCATGGGAAAGTTCCAACACCACCCGTCTGTATGGCTTAGGAACCACCAACTGTTCAACAATTTCATCACTCTTTTTACATACATGATACAGTAAATCCTCATTGCTGTTGAAATAAGGAAAACAGGGCCTGTCCCCTGGTTCGACAGGTACAACAATAACACCAAAGTTTTCCTTGTGCATGTTAAAGTCAGCAAACTCTAATGTAGCCTCAGAGTCAGCAGTCTGTCGACCTTCACTGGTTGTGGAGACTTCCTCAGGCTCCTTCAGTTCTCCTGCCATAGCTGAGATAGGAAGACACAGGGAACCCTAAGAGAAATCTCCTGAACCCACATTGTCAGTGCTGACCAGGAGTTCCGGCTCTGCTATTGAGTCAGGACGATCCCAAAGTTCCCAAAACTTAGGAAAGTCCCTACCAATGATGGCTTCATGCACCAATTGGGGCACAAGTCCGACCGGATGGGTGACTGTACCTAAGTCAGTTTCAAAATTAATAGTGGCTGTAGGATATTCCCGGGTATCCCTATGTACACAGATCACAGCAACTTTTTTTGTATGAAAATTCACAGTTTCAACCATCTCAGCTTTAACCAAAGTCACTAGATTTCCAGAATCCAGCAATGCCATAATAGGCTCATCATTCACAGTCATTTGGCACATGTGTTTTCCTACACTTGGCACTGCAGCGCATTAAACAGCAGCAAGCATAGACTGCCTTCTATAAGATACATCACACTGCATGGGTTCATCTGTCAATGGACAGTTTGCTGCCACATGTCCCAGTTCATGGCAACGGAAACACCTGGTGTTGCCCCAGTTTGGTTTGCTGACAGGCAGTGGATTCCCTTGTTTGGGATGTCAAACTTCAGTCCTGGCACCAAAAATTCTCCCCTATCTCCTTGCTATGCTTACCACCCACTTCCCCTGAAACTAAGCTGTTTATAAGCACAGCACACCTTCACTACACCACACAGCACAGCACAGCACACCTCCACTACACTGCACAGCACATCTCCACTACACTGCAGAGCACACCTCCGCTACACTGCACAGCACACCTCCGCTACACTGCACAGCACATCTCCACTACACCACACTGCACAGCACACCTCCACTACACCGCACAGCACAGCACACTTCCACTACACTGCACAGCACATCTCCACTACACTGCAGAGCACACCTCCGCTACACTGCACAGCACACCTCCGCTACACTGCACAGCACATCTCCACTACACCACACTGCACAGCACACCTCCACTACACCGCACAGCACAGCACACTTCCACTACACTGCACAGCACACCTCCACTAAACCGCACAGCACACCTCCACTGCACTGCACAGCACACCTCCACTGCACCGCACAGCACACCTCCACTACACACCTCCACTACACTGCACTGCACACTTCCACTACACCGCACAGGACACCTCCACTACACCGCACAGCACACCTCCACTGCACTGCACAGCATACCTCCACTGCACTGCACACCTCCACTGCACAGCACAGCACACCTCCACTACACCACACAGCACACCTCCACTGCACATCTCCACTACACTGCACTGCACACCTCCACTACACCGCATAGCACACCTCCACTACACCGCACAGCACTCTCCACTGCACTGCACAGCACACCTCCACTGCACTGCACACCTCCACTACACAGCACACCTCCACTACACCACACAGCACATCTCCACTACATCACATCGCACAGCACAACTCCACTACACTGCACAGCACACCTCCGCTACACTGCACAGCACACCTCCACTACACTGCACAGCACACCTCCACTACACCGCACAGCACACCTCCACTACACCACACTGCACAGCACAGCACACCTCCACTACACCGCACAGCACATCTCCACTACACTGCACAGCACACATCCACTACACTGCACAGCACACCTCCACTACACTGCACAGCACACCTCCACTACACTGCACAGCACACCTCCACTACACTGCACAGCACACCTCCACTACACTGCACAGCACATCCCCACTACACAGCACACCTCCACTACACTGCACAGCACACCTCCACTACACCGCACAGCACACCTCCACTACACTGCACAGCACAGCACACCTCCACTACACTGCACAGCACAGCACACCTCCACTGCACAGCACACCTCCACTACACCGCACAGCACACCTCCACTACACTGCACAGCACACCTCCACTACACCACACAGCACAGCACACCTCCACTACACTGCACAGCACACCTTCACTACACTGCACAGCACACCTCCACTACACAGCACACCTCCACTACAAGGCAGGGTGGTGTCATTGGAAGGCGCCACAAAAATCTCCATCCCCACCACCTCCACCGTATAGTCAAGGGCGGAGCCAATAGGAGGCGGCAAAATTAGGTTTCCCCTAGGGTGTCAAAAATCCTTGCACCAGTCCTGCCTGCCATCTGTCCCCCATGTACCAGGATCCCACATCTGAACTCTTATGCCATATATCTTGACAGGATCCACATCTGCACCCATATACCATGCCTTCCTGCCATCTGTCCCTCATGTAACAGGATCCCACATCTGCACTCATATGCTATCCTGCCATCTATCCTCATGTACTGGGATCTGGCATCTGCACCCATAATGCCATCTGTCTGTGACAGGATCCCACATCAGCACCCATATATCCTGCCAGCTGTTTGCGTACCAGGACCCCACTTTTTCACCTATATACCATGATCTTTTGCCCCCCCTGAACCTGGATCTTACATCTGCACCCATATACCATAACATCCTGCCATCTATCCCCATGTACTAGGATGCCACATCTTTGCTTATATGCCATACCATTCTACCATCTGTCAGGATTTAGGGGTACAAATGTGAGGCCTTGCAGGATGGCATATGGGTACAAATGTGGGATTCTAGTACATGGGGATAGATGGCAGTATGGTATGTGGGTGCAGATGTTGGATCTCAGCAGTGGCCCGTTCATAGGGGGCACTCGGGTGTCCACCCCCCCTCCCCACCAAGCTTTTAAAAAAAAAAATTGTCACTTTTATGCCGTGTACACACGATCGCACATTCCGACAACAAAATCCATGTTTTTTTTCCGACGGATGCTGGCTCAAACTTGTCTTGCATACACACGGTCACACAAATCTTGACGGAAATTCCAAACGTCAAGAATGCGGTGACGTACAACACGTACGGCGAGCCAAGAAAAATGAAGTTCAATAGCCAGTGCGGCTCTTCTGCTTGATTCCGAGCATGCGTGGAACTTTGTGCATCGGAATTGTGTACACACAATCAGAATTTACGACAACGGATTTTTTTGTCGGAAATTTTGAGATCCAGATCTCAAATTTTGTTTGTCGGAAATTCTGACGAAAATGTCCGATGGAGCCTACACGGTCGGAAATGGGGGTGGTCAGTGAAAGTGCGATCGGCACTGTGAGTGGCTGCAGCCAATCCCCAGACGATGTCCGCTAGTGATGAAAAGCGTAGGGAGGAGTCTGCATCACTGACGTCATCACGCTTTCCTCTTCGGAGGAGTTGGTTTACTGGCGGTTAACATGTGAAGGAAGCCTCGAGAGATGCAGCCGTTCGGATATATTACTTTGCCCGCTTGTGATTGCTTTCACTCAGCCATCTTCTTGTAAGTGCAAATCTGTTTGAGTTTAATAAATTTTATATACGTACTGCACTATGGGAGCCCTCTCTGCTTTATATTTTGAGTGATACTGCCGACCACAGACGGAGCAGCCTCTGGTCCCTCTCATCCTTTTCTGGTGACACAGATGCCACAGCCCTGGAGTTCCTTTAGGTTTTTGGGAGACCATAATTCCCTGGGCTCGGTGAGACCAACATATTGGTCTTTACAGCTGGTAAGTAGAAAACTTACTCACCTGGGTGTTTCGCTTCATTGGATAAGGGACTCTTTTTTTCATCACAGTGCCGATCGCACTTTCACTGACCACCCCCTTTTTTTCCTTTTGCAAATGTATTGGAACTTTGAATACTGTCATTGTGGATTACACTTATCCACATCTGAGGATCACCAACGACATTTTGTTTGTGTGTTTATCAACTATGTATATGTGATTTTAAATGTCACCTGGGCGATTCATTTTTCCTAATATTAGTACAATTTATTATTGTCTGCTTTAGTTTTCTGGTTCAGTATGCTTTTCACTTAATTTATATTTCTTCTACTTTAAGAATTTAGCGCTGCACTAATATATGTATAATATGGATGAAAATCATGGGTACCCCCCAGCCCATTACCAGCCCCTTTGGGCCTTCTATGGATACTAATTGGAACCCCGCACCCAAATTAAAAAAAGGAAAGGCGTGGGGCCCCCAGGCCCTATATACTAGGACAGGTACTGTAGGTTTGTTCTTAAGTAGAATCTGTTTGTAATTTTGAACTGGTACATTTGTAAAGTGTAGCTCCAGCCAAAAAAATCTATTTTTAAGCTTTTTGGAAAATATAGGGAAGGGTTATCACCCCTGTAACCTTTGTTTTGCTGTCTGTGCACCTGTTCCGAAGATTTCACCTCACTTTCTGTCCCAATGACAATTGAATATTGAAAATTTGGGGTTTTTAAGGGAAACAAGGATTGGTGATAAATCAGTGGAGGAGACATCTTTTTCCCATATTAACTCTTACAGGAGATAATTTCCCTTCCTAGGGGTAGATTTCCTCTCACTTCCTGTTGTCTCCTTCTGTTTGAAAGTAGGAGTCGTTTGTAAGTTGGATGTTTGAAAGTAGGGGCCTGCCCTATATACTCTGCAGAAATTTTGGCCTTAGGTGTTGGTGTTGCCACAACACTGTAAGCCTTCACAGTTACTCTTGGTGGGCGCAGGAACAGGCCCTGCTGTGAAATATTAGATCAAGAATTGTAATTACATGCCCCTATTGAACAGGGTCAGAAAAATTGGGCTTGTGGCGGTGGACGGTGTGGTGGTGTTACCACGACACTGTAAGGCCTCACAGTTACTCCTGGTGGGCGCAGAAACGGGCCCTGCTGTGAAATATTAGATCAAGAATTGTAATTACATGCCCCTGTTGAACAGGGGCAGAATAATTGGGCCTTAGGCACTGGTGCTGGTGCCACAACACTGCAACCCCTCACAGATACTCTAGTTGGAGCGCAGGAATGAGCCCTGCTGCAAAGTATTGCATCACAAATTGTAATTACATGCCCCTGTTAAACAGGGGCAGAAAAATTGGGCCTTAGCCACTGGTGCCAGTGCCCAGAACCAAAAATGTTCTTACAAGCTATTAGCATGAAAATTAAGGAGGAAGAAGATAGTCACTCAGCATAACAGGATAGTCACTCAGCATCAGCATAGGCAGTCTTGAAGGGATCTCACATTTAAAAAAAAAATGATTCGGTTACATCAGCATCAGGTGCTTGGTAGCTGGTGATCCAAGACAGATTCATTTTTATGAAGGTCAGCCGATCGACCGATTTGGTGGACAGGCGCACCCTGTGATCAGTTACAAAGCCTCCAGCAGCACTGAATGTGCGTTCCGAAAGAACGCTGGATGCAGGACAGGCCAGTAGCTCAATTGCATACTGTGCAAGCTCTGGCCAGTTATCTATCCTCAAGACCCAGTAACCCAGAGGATTTTCGGTGGGAAAGGTGTCCAAGTCTGATCTTGCCCCTAGGTATTCATGCACCATGTAAATCAGACGCTGGCGATGGTTGCTGGAACCGATCATACCTTGGGGCTGCGGACTAAAAAATTGTCTGAACGCATCGGTCAGATGGCCACCTTCTCCACCGCTCCTTCTGTGACTGACCGAAACCTCAGCAACAAGTTGTCCAGGACCAGGAATTTGTAACCTCCCAGGTTCTGAAAATGCATTGCACAAACTTTTCTACAAGGCCTCCCGAAGATGTTTCATGCCCTGCTCCCTCTGCGACGGCAAGATAATGTCCGCAACCTTACCCTTGTAACGTGGATCAAGGAAAGTTGCCAGCCAGTAATGATCCCTCTCCTCGATACCACGAATACGAGGATCCTTCCACAGGCTTTGCAGGATCATGGAGGCCATACAGCGTAGGTTTGTTGAGGCATTCGGTGTGAAGTCCTTTGGGTCACTAAGGACGACATGACCTGAGGTCCACCTCCTCCCAGCCATGTTCAAGTAAATGGGTTTCTTGGGACTGTAAATGATCCCTTGAAGACTGCTGCTGATGCTGAGTGGCAGGCTCCACCTCCATGCTGACACAATCCTCCTCCTCCTCGTCCTCTTCCTGTGTGATCAGCGGGCACGCAGGAACACTGTCTGGATAAAGGGGGCCTTGAGAGGTAAGGAAGTCCGCCTCTTCCTCCCTCTGTTCTGCCTCAAGTGCCCTGTCCATTATTCCACGCAGCGTGTGCTCCAACAGGTGGACAAGAGGGACAGTGTCACTGATGCCTGCACTGTCACTGCTCACCATCCTCGTGGCCTCCTCAAATGGTGACAGGACAGTGCATGCATCTCTGATCATAGCCCACTGGCTTGGGGAAAAAAATCAAGCTCCGCTGACCCTGTCCTGGTGCCATAGTGGCACAGGTACTCATTGATGGCCCTCTGCTGCGTGTGCATTGAGTTCCAAGTGGTGGGCATGTCACAGATTAGGCGGTTCTTGGGCAGGTTAAATTCCTTTTGGAGGTCAGCCAGCCGAGCATTGGCAATATATGACCGGCGGAAATGCACACAGGCTTTCCTGGCCTGCCTCAGGACATCCTGTAAGCTCAGTTACCTTCCCAAGAACCACTGCACCACCAAGTTAAGGACGTGAGCCAAACAGGGCACATGGGTCAGTTGTCCCTGTCGGAGAGCGGAGAGGAGGTTGGTGCCATTGTCACAAACCACCATTCCTGCCTTAAGCTGGTGTGGCGTCAACCACCTCTGAGGCTGCCCCTGCAGAGCTGACAGAATCTCTGCCCCAGTGTGGCTCCTGTCCCCCAAGCACACCAGCTCAAGCACCACATGACATCTTTTTGCCTGCGTACTTGCATAGCCCCTTGAAAGCCTATGGAGCACCTCTGGTTCCGAGGACAAATCAGCACAGGAAGGGGCCATGGAGGAAGAAGTGGAGGGGGTGGAGGAGAGAGGTGTGTCACAATCATTAGTAGTAGCATTTTGGAGGCGTGGTGGTGAAACAACCTCCAACACTACTGCACCCTGTCCTGCATCCTTCCCAGCTACCAGCAGAGTCACCCAGTGGGCTGTGAAAGATAGGTAATGTCCCTGTCCATGTCTGCTGGACCACGATTCAGCGGTAATATGCACCTTACCACTGACCGCCCTGTCCAGCGAGGCCAAGACATTGCCTTCCACATGAAGGTAGAGAGCCGGAATCGCCTTCCGTGAAAAAATGTGGTGTTTGGGAACCTGCCACTGAGGAACCGCACATTCCACAAACTCAGGGAGGGGAGCAGATTCTACCAACTGAAAAGACAGCAGTTGAAGTGCTAGCAATTTAGCCAAGCTAGCATTCAACCGCTGGGCATGTGGATGGCTGGGAGAGAACTTCTTTCGGTGGTGCAGCAGCTGGGGCAGGGAAATTTTCCTGGTACAATCGGATGTTGGTGTACCGATAGCAGATTGCCCGCAAGTACTTGGCAGTGACGCACCTAATTTTACACCTTCATTCCTCTCAGTGCAGGTTTCTGAGAGGACTGAAGGTATAGTGGGGTTGGAGATCCCAGCTGATGAGGAGCAAGGAGAGGGCCGCTTTGTTGTTTGGTTGGGCTTGCCAACGGATTGCATGGCAGGTCGACATATGTCTGGTCAAGCATGTGGTGCCCAAGCCGCTGATGTTTTGGCCACGCAAGACACAACATATGTTGCAAATAGCAATGGTGCGATCTGCTGCACACATCTCAAATATGCCCACACCAAAGAACTTTTGGAATAACGCGCAGAGACAGCAGCGCCCTGCACATGCGGAGCTCTGCGGTGTGATGCAGTCGGTTGGCTTCCCTTAAGCTGGCCCCTGGAGGGCATCCTGCCTTGTTGGAGATGTGCCTCCTCCTCCTCCTCTCTCCTATCAGGCACCCATGTAGAGTCAGTGACCTCATCATCCCCTCCCTCCTCATCACTGGAGCAAACCTGGCAGTATACTGCAGTTAGGGGAACATGACTGCCAGTTTGCTGTCCTTCTTGGGCACCCCCTCTCTCTGGGCTCACGTAACTGCCTTCCTCAAGCTGTGTACCATCATCGGAGCCCTCAAAACGCTGTGCATCCTCCTGCAGCATGTACCCAACACTGTGGTCAAACAGTTCGGGGGACTCTCAGGACATGGTGGGGCTAGGGAAGGAGTGACTGATGCCATTGAGCTGAGGAAAGAGGCTGCTTTGGCAGACAAAGTACCCTGATCCTGGGTGAAAGAGGATGAGGAATATGAGGACGGCTTGGTCATGAACTCTACCAACTCTTCTGCATATTGTGGCTCAACACAGCCAGCTCCTGAAAAAAAGGACAAAAAGCGTGCCCCACGGCCACGTGCTGAGGATGCACCGTGTCCACGACCAGCACTGTTTGCTGTAGACACAGAGCCTGCTTGCCCTCTTTTAGTGGCCTTTGAGCGTCTGCCTCTCCTTGGTGGCCTTCCAGACATACTGTACAATTAGATCAATTAGATTAGCAAAACGCCTGAAGTTTACTTAAAACAGTACACCAGAAATGGCCTACAGTAAGGTATAGGCTTGGCTAGACTATATGTATATATATATATATATATATATATATATATATATATATATATTAAATGCACTGAGCTCAGTGAGTCACCTGCCTGGCTGAAGTATATTAGACACAATACACCAGGAATGGTCTGCAGTGAAAGGTTACTAAAAGCTAAACTGTATACAGTGTGTGTGTGTATGTATTTGTATATATATATATATATATATATATATATATATATACTGTATATACAAAGATGGGATGTGTATATATATATCTATATATCTAGATATATATATATCTAGATATATAGATATACTGTATATATATATATACTAAATACACTGCAGCTGTCTCGCCCGCCTGCCTGAAGTATATTAGCGACAGTACACCAGGAACAGTCTGCAGTGAGATCTAGCTAAACTATATACTGTGTATATATGTATGTATATATATATATATATATATACATACAGTGGGGACTGAAAGTATTCAGACCCCTTTTAAATTTTTCACTCTTTGTTATATTGCAGCCATTTGCTAAAATCATTTAAGTTCATTTTTTTTCCTCGTTAATGTACACACAGCACCCCTTATTGACAGAAAAACACATAATTGTTGACATTTTTGCAGATTTATTAAAAAAGAAAAACTGAAATATCACATGGTCCTAAGTATTCAGACCCTTTGCTGTGACACTCATATATTTAACTCAGGTGCTGTTCATTTCTTCTGATCATCCTTGAGATGGTTCTACACCTTCATTTGAGTCCAGCTGTGTTTGATTATACTGATTGGACTTGATTAGGAAAGACACACACCTGTCTATATAAGACCTTACAGCTCACAGTGCATGTCAGAGCAAATGAGAATCATTAGGTCAAAGAAACTGCCTGAAGAGCTCAGAGACAGAATTGTGACAAGGCACAGATCTGGCCAAGGTTTCAAAAAATTTCTGCTGCACTTAAGGTTCCTAAGAGCACAGTGGCCTCAATAATCCTTAAATGGAAGACGTTTGGGACAACCAGAACCCTTCTTAGAGCTGGCCGTCCAGCCAAACTGAGCTATCGGGGGGAGAAGAGCCTTGGTGAGAGAGGTAAAAAAGAACCCAAAGATCACTGTAGCTGAGCTCCAGATATGCAGTCGAGAGATGGAAGAAAGTTGTAGAAAGTCAACCATCACTGCATCCCTCCACCAGTCGGGGCTTTATGGCAGAGTGGCCCGGCGGACGCCACTCCATAGTGGAAGACACATGAAAGCCCGCATGAAGTTTGCTAAAAAACACCCGAAGGACTCCAAGATGGTGAGAAATAAGATTCTTTGGTCTGATGAGACCAAGAAAGAACTTTTTGGCCTTAATTCTAAGCTGTATGTGTGGAGAAAACCAGGCACTGCTCATCACCTGTCCAATACAGTCCCAACAGTGAAGCATGGTCCTGGCAGCATTATGCTGGGGGGGTGTTTTTCAGCTGCAGGGACAGGACGACTGGTTGCAATTGAGGGAAAGATGAATGCGGCCAAGTACAGGGATATCCTGGACGAAAACCTTCTCCAGAGTGCTCAGGACCTCAGACTGGGCCGAAGGTTTACCTTCCAACAAGACAATGACCCTAAGCACACAGCTAAAATAATGAAGGAGTGGCTTCACAACAACTCCATGATTGTTCTTGAATGGCCCAGCCAGAGCCCTGACTTAAACCCAATTGAGCATCTCTGGAGAGACCTAAAAATGGCTGTCCACCAATGTTTACCATCCAACCTGACAGAACTGAAGAGGATCTGCCAGGAGGAATGGCAGAGGATCCCCAAATCCAGGTGTGAAAAACTTGTTGCATCTCTCCCAAAAAGACTCATGGCTGTATTAGATCAAAAGGGTGCTTCTACTAAATACTGAGCAAAGGGTCTGATAACTTAGGACCATGTGATATTTCAGTTTTTCTTTTTTAATAAATCTGCAAAAATGTCAACAATTCTGTGTTTTTTTGTCAATATGGGGTGCTGTGTGTGTACATTAATGAGGAAAAAAAATGAACTTAAATGATTTTGTCAAATGGCTGCAATATAACAGAGTGGAAAATTTAAGGGAGTCTGAATACGTTCTGTCCCCACTGTGTGTGTGTGTGTATATATATATATATATATATATATATATATATATATATATATATATATATGTATATATATATTTATATACACAAAACTGGGATGCATATATATACACAATACACTGCAGCTATCTAACTGTCTCGCCTGCCTGCCTGAAGTATATTAGCAACAGAACACCAGGAAGGAATTGCCTGCCTGCTGAAACTAAATGAAATTACAGTCTCTGTGTCTCTCTCTTTAACAAATGCCACCAACACACTACACACGGCCGATGTGCAGGCGGCCTTATATAGTGTGGGGCGTGTACTTAACCCCCTGAGCCATAATTGGCCACAGGCACCCTGCCTGTGGCCAATTATGGCTCTCTTCACTGACGGCGCTGTGATTGGCCAAAGCACGTGGGTCATAGTGCATGCTTGGCCAATCATCAGCTAGCAATGCACTGCGATGCCGCATTGAATTATGGGCCGTGACGCGCCACTCGAATAATATTCGTAATTCGACGAACGGTCAAATGGCCGATGTTCGAGTCGAACTTACATTTGACTCGAACTCGAAGCTCATCCCTAATTGCAGCCTGGGAAGCTGATTTGCCGGTGTTTAGGGTGTGGTCGGGGGGGAAACGCAATGTGCCCGCAAACACCCCCACTCTACTCTGATTTGTTAATATGCCATATTAACTGGCTAGGATTGGCGCAGCAGGGACCAGAGGAGAGGACAGTGGGCGGTGTTTTTTCGTCACTGACACAGTGACATGTGGGGGTGGAGTCGACTGGGACCGGAGGAGAGGACACTAGTCACTTCCGGTTTCCCGGCCACAGTGGGGGTGGAGTCGACTGGTGTGCGCACTGTGGATTCAGGAGAGCGTAGCGGAGCCATTGAAGGTAAGTGCTGGCCTGGCGCTGCAGACCCCCAGGCAGTGACACTCTGTTCTCTCTGTCTCTCTGAGACCTTGCTGCCCGCCCCTCCATTCCGCACAGCCAGCACTCCATCACACATCGATGTACACTGAGCTCACCAAACCTACTGATACTATTCATATTCTACAATAGTGTCATAGCTGGTCTGCTGGTACTTGTAGTTCTCTTCCCAAAACGCCAATTGTTGTGTAATGATGAGTTTTTTAGTTTACCAGGTCTGCTGCTACTTGTAGTACTTGTATGAGTGGCCCACAGTATTGTATAGGCTGATGCTCAGTTCTGCTGTTACTTGTAGTTCAATTGCCCAAAACTGCAATGCTTGTGTATTAGTGGCCTCTCAGTTCTGCTGTTTATAGTTCAATTATCCAAGGCTGAAACACTTGTTGAGTCCCAGTTCTGCTGCTACTTGTAGTTCTCTTCCCAAAACTCCAATTCTTGTGTATTCATTGGGTCTCAATTCTGCTGGTGCTTGTAGTTCAGTGGTTCACAACTAAGATTCTTCTGCAATAGTTAGTCTCAGTTCTGCTTCTTGTAGTTCAGTTATCCAAGGCTGAAATACGTGTGTAATAGTTGAGCCTCGGTTCTGTATACCAGGATTGTGAGAAATGCTATATGCCAGGATTGTGAGAAATGTTATATATCAGGATTTGTGAGACATGCTATATACCAGGCTTTGTGAGAAATGCTATATATCAGGATTAGGGATGAGCCGAACACCCCCCGGTTCGGTTCGGTTCGCACCAGAACCTGCGAACGGACCGAAAATTCGCACGAACATTAGAACCCCATTGATGTCTATGGGACTCGAACGTTCGAAATCAAAAGTGCTCATTTTAAAAGCTAATTTTCATGGTATTGTCCTAAAAAGGGTTTGGGGACCCGGGTCCTGCCCCAGGGGACATGTATCAATGCAAAAAAAACTTTTAAAAACAGCCGTTTTTTCGGGAGCAGTGATTTTAATGATGCTTAAAGTAAAAAAAAAAAAAGTGAAATATTCCTTTAAATATCGTACCTGGGGGGTGTCTATAGTATGCCTGTAAAGTGGCGCGTGTTTCCCGTGCTTAGAACAGTCCCTGCACAAAATGTAATTTTTAAAGGAAAAAAAGTCATTTAAAACTGCTTGTGACTTTAATGTAATGTCGTGTCCTGGCAATATGGATGAAAATCAGTGAGACAAACGGCATGGGTACCCCCAAGTCCATTACCAGGCCCTCTGGGTCTTGTATGGATATTAAGGGGAACCCCGCACCCAAATTAAAAAAGGAAAGGTGTTGGGCCCCCAGGTCCTATATACTCTGAACAGCAGTGCAAACAAGACAGGGACTGTAGGCTTGTTGTTAAGTAGAATCTGTTTGTAATTTTGAACTGGTACATTTTTAAAGTGTAGCTCCAGACAAAAAATCTGTTTTTAAGCTTTTTGGAAAACCTAGGGAAGGGTTATCACCCCTGTGACATTTGTTTTGCTGTCTGTGCTCCTCTTCAGAAGATTTCACCTCACTTTTTGTCCCAATGACAAATGTTTTTTGAAAATTTGGGGTTTTTAGTGAAACAAGGATTAGTGATAAAGCATCAGTGGAAAGGAGAAAAGTTTTTCCCATATTAACTCTTACAGGAGAGAATTTCCCTTCCTATGGGGTAGATTTCATCTCACTTCCTGTTGTCTCCTTCCGTTTGCAAGTAGGAGTCGTTTGTAAGTTGGATGTTTGAAAGTAGGGGCCTGCCCTATATACTCAGCAGAAATTTGGGCCTTAGGTGTTGTTGTGGCCACAACACTATAAGCCCTCACAGGGCCCTGCTGTGAAATATTAGATCAAGAATTGTAATTACATGCCCCTGTTGAACAGGGGCAGAAAAATTGGGCCTTTGGTGATGGTGGTGGTGGTGCTAGTAGCACAACACTGTAAGTCCTCACAGTTTCTCTTGGTGGGCGCAGAAACGTGCCCTGCTGTGAAATATTAGATCAAGAATTCTAATTACATTTCCCTGTTGAACAGGGCTGAAAAATTGGGCCTTAGGCACTGGTGCCACAACACTGCAACCCCTCACAGATACTCTATTTGGAACGCAGGAACGAGCCCTGCTGCAAAGTATTGCATCAAAAATTGTAATTACACGCCCCTGTTAAACAGGGACTGAAAAATTGGGCCTTAGGCACTGGTGCCACAACACTGCAACCCCTCACAGATACTCTAGTTGGAATGCAGGAATGAGCCCTGCTGCAAAGTACTGCATCAAAAATTGTAATTACACGCCCCTGTTAAACAGGGGCTGAAAAATTGGGCCTTAGGCACTGGTGCTGGTGCCACAACACTGCAACCCCTCACCGATACTCTAGTTGGAGCACAGGAACTAGCCCTGCTGCAAAGAATTGCATAAAAAATTGTAATTACATAAAAAATTGGGCCTTAGGCACTGGTGGTGGCGTCCAGAACCAAAAATGTTCTTACAAGCTATCAGCATGATCATTGAGGAGGAAGAGGATAATTACTCAGCATAACAGGATAGTCACTCAGCATCAGCATAGGCAGTCTTTGAAGGGATCTGACATTTAAAAAAAAATTATTTGGTTACATCAGCATCAGGTGCTTGGTAGCTGGTGGTGATCCAAAACTGATTCATTTTTATGAAAGTCAGTCGATCGACCGAGTCGATGGACAGACACACCCTGTGATCGGTTACAAAGCCTCCAGCAGCACTGAATGTGCGTTCCGAAAGAACACTGGATGCAGGACAGGCCAGTAGCTCAATTGCATACTGTGCAAGCTCTGGCCAGTGATCCATCCTCAAGACCCAGTAACCCAGAGGATTTTCGGTGGGAAAGGTGTCCAAGTCAGATCTTGCCCCTAGGTATTCCTGCACCATGTAAAAGAGACGCCGGCGATGGTTGCTGGAACCAATCATACCTTGGGGCTGCGGACTAAAAAATTGTCTGAACGCATCGGTCAGATGGCAACCTTCTCCACCGCTCCTTCTTTGACTGACTGAAGCCTCAGCAACACGTTGTCCAGAAACAGGAGTTTGTAACCTCCCAGTCTCTGGGAACGCGTTGCACAGACCTTTCTGCAAGGCCTCCCGAAGATGTTTCATCCTCTGCTCCCTCTGCGACGGCAAGATAAGGTCCACAACCTTACCCTTGTAACGTGGATCAAGGAGGGTTGCCAGCCAGTATTAGTTCTTCTCCTTGATACCACGAATACGAGGATCCTTCCGCAGGCTTTGCAGGATCAGGGAGGCCATGCAGCGTAGGTTTGCTGAGGCATTCGGTCCGGAGTCCTCTGGGTCACTAAGGACGACATGATCCGCAGCCAGCTCCTCCCAGCCACGTACAAGTCCATGTGTTTCTTGGGACTCTAAATGATCCCTTAAAGACTGCTGCTGATGCTGAGTGCCAGGCTCCACCTCCATACTGACACAATCCTCCTCCTCCTCCTCCTCTTCCTGTGTGATCGTCAGGCACGCAGGAACACTGTCTAGATAAAGGGGGCCTTGAGAGCTAGGAAGTCCTCCTCTTCCTGCCTCTGTTCTGCCTCAAGTGCCCTGTCCATTATTCCACGCAGCGTGTGCTCCAACAGGTGGACAAGGGGGACAGTGTCACTGATGCATGCACTGTCACTGCTCACATCCTTGTGGCCTCCTCAAATGGTGACAGGACAGTGCATGCATCCCTGATCATGGCCCACTGGCATGGGGAAAAAAAATCAAGCTCCCCTGAGTGCCATAGTCGCACAGGTACTCATTGATGGCCCTCTGCTGCGTGTGCAGCTGCTGCAGCATGGCCAACGTTGAGTTCCACCTGGTGGGCATGTCACAGATTAGGCGGTTCTTGGGCAGGTTAAATTCCTTTTGGAGGTCTGCCAGCAAAGCACTGGCATTATATGACCGGCAGAAATGCACACAGACTTTCCTGTCCTGCCTCAGGACATCCTGTAAGCCCGGGGACCTGCCCAAGAACCGCTGCACAAGTTAAGGACGTGAGCCAAACAGGGCACATGGGTCAGTTGTCCCTGTCAGAGGGAGGAGAGGAGGTTGGTGCCAATGTCGCAAACCACCATTCCTGCCTTAAGTTGGCGTGGCGTCAACCACCTCTGAACCTGCCCCTGTAGAGCTGACAGAACCTCTGCCCCAGTGTGGCTCCTGTCCCCCAAGCACACCAGCTCAAGCACCGCATGGCATCTTTTTGCCTACGTACTTGCATAGCCCCTTGAACGCCTACGTAGCACCGCTGGTTCCGAGGACAAACCACAGGAAGAGGCCCTGGAGGAAGAAGAAGAGGAGGGGGTGGAGGAGAGAGGTGTGTCACAATCATTAGTAGTGCCATTTTGGAGGCATGGGGGCGAAACAACCTTCAACACTACTGCACCTTGTCCTGCATCCTTCCCAGCTGCCAGCAGAATGACCCAATGCGTCGTGAAACTTAGGTAACGCCCCTTTCCATGCCTGCTGGACCATGAGTCAGCGGTAATATGCACCTTACCGCTGACCGCTCTGTCCAGCGAGGCCAAGACATTGCCTTCCACATGCCGGTAGAGAGCCGGAATCGCCTTCCATGAGAAAAAGTGGCGTTTGGGTACCTGCCACTGAGGAACCGCACATTCCACAAATTCACGGAAGGGGCAGAGTCTACCAACTGAAAAGGTAGCAGTTGAAGTGCTAACAAATTTGCCAAGCTAGCATTCAACCGCTGGGCATGTGGATGGCTGGGAGCGATCTTCTTTCGGCGGTGCAGCAGCTGGGGCAGAGAAATTTGCCTGGTACAGTCTGACGTTGGTGTACCGAAAGCAGATTGCCCACAAGTACTTGGCTGTGACACACCTAATTCTACACCTTCATTCCTCTCAGTGCAGGTCTCAGAGAGGACTGAAGGTATAGTGGGGTTGGAGATCTCAGCTGATGAGGAGCAAGGAGAGGTGCTCTTTGTTCTTTGGTGTGGGTCTTTTAGATACGCTTGCCAAAGAACTGCATGGCAGGTCAACATATGTCTGGTCAAGTATGTGGTGCCCAAGCGGGAGATGTTTTGGCCACGCGAGATACGCTTGGACATATGTTGCAAATAGCAGCGGTGCGATCTGATGCACTCATCTCAAAAAAGGTCCACACCAAAGAACTTTTGGAATAACGCTCAGAGACAGCAACGCCCTGCACATGCGGAGCTTTGCGGTGTGATGCAGTCAGTGTGCTGCCTCCTCCTCCTCCTCTCTCCTATCAGGCACCCATGTTGAGTCAGTGACCTCATCATCCCCTCCCTCCTCATCACTGGAGCAAACCTGGCAGTATGCTGCAACAGGGGGAGCATGACTGCCAGATTGCTGTCCTTCTTGGGCACCCCCTCTGTCCGTGCTCATGTTACTACCTTCATCTAGCTCAGTATCATCATCAGAGCCTTCTAAACGCTGGGCATCCTCCTGGAGCATGTACCCAACACTGTGGTCAAACAGGTCGAGGGACTCCTCAGGAGGACATGGTGGGGCTAGGGAAGGAGTCACTGATGCCATTGAGCCGAGGGAAGAGGCCGCGTTGGCAACTGCTTTGCCAGACAAAGTACCCTGAGCATGGGTGAGAGAGGATGAGAAGGATGAGGACGGATTGGTCATCCACTCGACCAAGTCTTCCGCATGTTGCGGCTCAACACGGCCAGCTGCTGAAAAAAAGGCCAAGCGTGTCTCACGGCCATCTATCTATACTGATACTGCAGCTAGCAAAATCATCTGCCTGCCTGTAATATGAGAACACCACCAACCTTCTACAGGTAGCTTTAGCTGAACACTATGCAGAGGTTGCACTACACTAACGTATAAATAATTTTGCTGCTTGCGGTAGTGATAGGATCAGGAAAACAACACCAACCTTCTACAGGTAGCTTTAGCTGAACACTGTGGAGAGGTCGCACTACACTAACTTGTAGCTTTAGCTGAACACTGTGAGGAGGATGCACTACACTAACTTGTAGCTTTAGCTGAACACTGTGCAGAGGTCACACTAAACTAACTTGTAGCTTTAACTGAACACTGTGAGGAGGACACACTACACTAACTTGTAGCTTTAGCTGAACACTGTGCAGAGGTCACACTAAACTATCTTGTAGCTTTAGCTGAACACTGTTCAGAGGACGCACTGCACTAACTTGTAGCTTTAGCTGAACACTGTGAGGAGGACGCACCACACTAACTTGTAGCTTTAGCTGAACACTGTGCAGAGGTCGCACTACACTAACTTGTAGTTTTAGCTGAACACTGTGAGGAGGACGTACTACACTAACTTGTAGCTTTAGCTGAACACTGTTCAGAGGACGCACTACACTAACTTGTAGCTTTAGCTGAACACTGTGCAGAGGTCACACTAAACTAACTTGTAGCTTTAGCTGAACACTGTGAGGAGGATGCATTACACTAACTGTAAATAGTCTAGCTGCCTGACTGTGTTACTAATAGGATCAAAAGAACACCAGCAATTTTCTTCAGGTAGCTGTAAATACTGTAACAAGACAAGCCTGCCTGTCAGTAGGAAGATAAAAGAAACGGATCTAGCTAAACTGAATACAGTGTATATATATATATATATATATATATATATATATACAACACCTGGGATGCATATATACACACAATACACTGTAAGTGCAGCTAACTGACTGACTGTCCTGCTTAATCTATCTAACTTAAATCAAATGACACTGTCTGTCTCTCTCTCTCTATCTATGAATGCCGGAACACACTACACAGGGCCGCCATGCAGGCGGCCTTATATAGTGTGGGGCGTTTTCTAAACCCTCTGAGCCATAATTGGCCAAAGCCAATGCCTGTAATATGCCTGCCTGTAATATGAGAACACCACCAACCTTCTACAGGTAGCTTTAGCTGAACACTATGCAGAGGTCGCACTACACTAACGTATAAATAATTTTGCTGCTTGCGGTAGTGACAGGATCAGGAAAACACCACCAACCTTCTACAGGTAGCTTTAGCTGAACACTGTGGAGAGGTCGCACTACACTAACTTGTAGCTTTAGCTGAACACTGTGAGGAGGATGCACTACACTAACTTGTAGCTTTAGCTGAACACTGTGCAGAGGTCACACTAAACTAACTTGTAGCTTTAACTGAACACTGTGAGGAGGACACACTACACTAACTTGTAGCTTTAGCTGAACACTGTGCAGAGGTCACACTAAACTATCTTGTAGCTTTAGCTGAACACTGTTCAGAGGACGCACTGCACTAACTTGTAGCTTTAGCTGAACACTGTGAGGAGGACGCACCACACTAACTTGTAGCTTTAGCTGAACACTGTGCAGAGGTCGCACTACAATCAGGATTTCACTACAGGTCAGACTTGTTGTCGCCGAGCTTCACACATTAGTATAAACACAGGGCACCTTCTCACAATAGCAGGAGCTAATTACAATTAACAATACAAACAGTGATCTCCCCCCCTCCTCAGCCTAGTAGGCAACAAACTATAGTAGGAGTAGACTGTCCGGCTCCTACCCAGTTCTAGAGGCCAATGTGATCAACTTACTCAACTAACATGTTGAGTTCAGAATCAAACAAACCAAGAATAGTCTTTACATATATCCTGGGAGATATTGTGGATAAATATTACTGTCCATTTTAAGTAATCCAAGATATATTTTCTCAGTCACCCTGTGCCCAAAAGTGACTAATGGCTTCAGCTGGGGGCAATCAAGCAGACTTGCATCACCATATATATAGAGCTCCCTCTGGCAGACCCGGCTTGAGCCTTTTCGGGTCAACTTGGAGATGTCCTAGACTAAGAGGCCGGAGTGACATCTGTTTGCCAGGACAACCCATCAGCATTGCCATTTTGCTCACTGGGTCGGTACCTGATGGTGAAATTGTAAGGTTGCAGGGATAAGCTCCACCGCAGCAACCTGCCATTGTCTCCTGATACCCGGCTAAGCCAGACTAATGGGTTGTGGTCGATGACTGATGAAAATTCCTGTCCGTACAAATAAGGGTTCAAATTTTTAAGGGCCCAAACCAGGGCCAAGCAGTCCTCCTCCACTGCTGCATAGCTCATTTCCCGGGGTAATAGCTTTCCGCTCAGATATGCGACAGGGTGTTCTCCTCCATCCTCCCCGATTTGGCTTAGCACAGCCCCCAGTCCAAACATGGAAGCATCTGTGTGGACAAGGAAACCTTTGTTAGGTACTGGGGCAGCCAAGACAGGGGCATTTACAAGTGCTTGCTTGAGGGCTAGAAACGCGGTTTCACAAGCTGGAGACCACAGGACCTGCCTAGGTAAATTCTTTTTCGTCAGGTCAGTCAAAGGCTAATACCTGGGTCTTAGTATGGGGTGTGGGCCAGTTAGCTACTGCCTCTACCTTGGCTGGCTCTGGTCTCTGGTTCCCATACCCTACTCGGTGTCCTAGGTACTGCACCTCCGCCATACCTAGATGGCACTTGTCTGGTTTTAGGGTCAGGCCTGCAGCCCGAATCTTGTCCAGAACCACCCCTATGTGAACCAGGTGCTCCTCCCAAGACCCACTGTAGATCGCAATGTCATCCAGGTATGCACATGCAAAATCCTTCAAGCCATGGAGGAGCCTATCCACCATACATTGTAAGGTAACAGGGGCATTTTTCATCCCGAATGGCATGACCTTAGACTGGTACAGGCCAAACGGGGTAACAAATGCCGACTTGGGGATAGCATCCTCGGCCAGGGGAATCTGCCAATAGCCCTTACACAGGTCTATTGTAGTTCACCTACCCTGGGCATCGGGTAGGCATCAGTGGTGGTCTTCTCATTGAGTCACCTGTAGTCCACGCAGAACCGGGTAGTTCCGTCTTTCTTAGGCACCAGGACTACAGGCGAGGCCCAAGGGCTGTCAGAGGACTCAATGACTCCTAACTGAATCATCTCCTGTATCTCCTTCCGCATTCCTTCTCAGACTGCTTCAGGGATACGGTAGGGGGGCTGTCGAAGGGGTGCTTGTCCAGGGGTCTCTACCTTATGCACAGCCAGGGTCGTGTAGCCTGGTTTTTGGGAGAAAGTCACCTGTTTCTCCCACAGAAGCCGCTTAGCCCGTTCCTTCTTTGTGGGGCTTAACCGGTCACCTAGCTGTACGAGGCTAATGAGGTCAGTCTGGGGGTCTCTCTCTAGTAAGTCAGGGAGGGGTAAACTTTCAGAGTTGTCCGCAGCAGGAGCACATACTGCAGCAACATCCTCCTGCCATTCCTGATACTCCTTCAGCATGTTCACATGAAAGGTTTGCTGGATTCTTTCATCTGCACAGCTGGCAATAACATAGGTATTATCATATACCTGGGCTACGACTTTATAAGGGCCCTGCCAAGATGCCTGCATCTTGTCGGTCTTCACAGGCTTCAGCACTAAGACCTTCTGCCCAACCTGGGAGATACACTGTCGGGCCCCACGATCGTACCTTCTCTTCTGTCTCCCCTGGGCCACCTGGAGATTCTTCCTTACCATCAGAGACAGTTGCTCCATGCGGTCCCTGGGTTCCAGAACATAGGACACTATGGGGGTCCCCTCCTGCCCTGTCTCTCCCTCCCAGTGTCCTCTAATGAGATCAAGGGGTCCACGGACCCTTCTCCCATAGAGTAACTGGAAGGGAGAGAACCCAGTAGATTTCTGGGCATACCTCTCTGTATGCTAATAACAGGTGAGGCAGGAATCTCTCCCAGTCTCTGCAAGCGTCCGAAAAGGTCCTCAGCATTTGCTTGAGGGTCCCGTTAAAGCGCTCACAGAGACCATTAGTCTGGGGGTGGTAAGGTGAGCTCAGCAAGGGCTTAATATTGCACACCTTCCACAACTGCTGGGTGAGCACAGCGGTAAACTGGGTTCCCTGGTCAGAGAGAATCTCCTTAGGGAACTCCACTTTAGTAAATATCTTAACTAGGGCATCAGCTACTGTCTCTGCTTCAATGTTAGACATAGCTACTGCCTCTGGGTAACGGGTGGCGTAGTCCACCACGGTGAGAATATACCTCTTCCCGGATGGACTAGGCCTGGCCAAGGGACCCACAATGTCAACGGCTATGCGGTAAAAGGGCTCCCCAATAATAAGGGTGGTTCCCCCGCTTACCCACCCGTTGACATGTGTCACACGTTTTGCAGTACTGTCGCACATCCTGGTTAAAATTGGGCCAGAAGAAATTCTGTGTGATTCTATGTACTGTGTGACGGGACCCTAGATGTCCTGCTAGTGATACATCATGCCCGATTCGCAGAATCTCCAGCTGGTATTTCTTAGGTACCACCAGCTGTCATTTCTGCAAAGGGGCTTTACTTCTCGGGGATGGCTTAGGGATCCTATACAGTCTATCCCCCACCCATTGATAAAGCTCCCCATCTATTCCCCTTTCCTGAGTATCTGCCTTAGCCCTATACTTGTGTAAGTCCGGGTCCTCCTGGGTTTCCCTCCTGAATGCCTCTGGGGTATCCCGGCCTAGGGGAGCCTGATCTAAGGTACATGTCGGGGAAGATAGTCTTACCTGGGTCTCAGTAGCAAGCGGGCCGGTTCCAACAGCACGGGTCTGGGCATGGGTAGTCACTGGGTTGGCTTCAGCGAAGCTCATCGGGGCGTAAGCAGAAACAAGGGGGGCCAAATCATTCCCCAGTAGTACATCCGCTGGCAAATCCTTCATCACCCCCACATTCATGTGTCCCGAACCAACCCCCCAATTCAGGTGAACACGGGCAATGGTTAGCCGGAAAATGGTGCCTCCTGCTACCCCTACGGCTACAGTGTCTCCGGTGTGTTGGCTTTCTGGGATGAGGTTCTTCTGTAGTAGTTTCATGGTGGCGCCAGTATCACGTAGGCCATTGGCTACCTTTCTATTAACCCGGACAGTCTGCCTGTGTTGCTGCCTGTTGTCCTGGTTAGCTGCTTGTAATGAATCAGCCTCGTGCAGGATGCCCCAATGTTCTTCCTCCTCAACGCAGTGAGCCCCAGGCGTGTATGTGTGGGGATTCCCCCTGCTGGCTTTCTCCACGACTGAGACTGCCTGGCTGGATTCAAAGGACAGTCTGGCTTTTTGTGCCCTAGCTGTTTACACCCAAAACACCTGATGGTTTGTGAGTAGTCCTGGGAGTTGAACCTGGGCTGCTGAGAATAGGTGGCTGCTGGAGGTGGTGCTGTAGGGCGGTACGACTGTTGTTGGTAGGCGCCAGCTGGAGGGGGTGCTGCTGATCGATAATCCACCTGAGCTGTTGTCTTGACCACAGGGTTATCCAGTTTGCGGGCGTCTGTGTGTTCGTCTGCCAGGCGAGCTGCTTCAGGCAAGGTGAAAGGTTTTGCAGTCTGCAACCTTTTATAATGACCAATTTTAAGTTATGAAGGGAGATCAGTTTCAGTGTTTTTGAAATCATAATTTCTTAGAACTCTATACACATGGACAAGACACTATGAGTAAATATGTCAAGTTTCATGCATTTCTGATGCTCAGGGAGCTAACAGAGATGAAATTGACATTTTGTCATCATTAACACATTTTTTTTTTCATTCTATAGGTCTGTGATACCATGTTGGTACACACCAAGGAACGCTTCTCCTTCACAAACCACCTTGTTAGTGCCACCTTGCTTCAAGCAGACAGATTTCAAAACTGCACAGTGGCGTTTCCTGAGGATGCACTAAGCAAGACTTTGCAGGCCTATCCAGTGCTCAATGGGAGTAAGTTGAAGACAGAGCTTAGTCTCATCTACAGTAAAGAAGATTTCAGAAAGTGTGATGGTGCTGTGGACCTATTCCAGCTATTTATGGAAAACAATCTTGAAGAAATCTTTGGGGAGACTGTCACTCTGCTAAAAATCCTCATTACCACACCCATGACCACAGCAGAAGCTGAGAGGTGCTTTTCAACATTGAAGAGAATAAAGACTTTTCTGAGAAATAGCATGACCCAGGAGAGGCTAAATGAATTGGCCATGCTGTCAATGGAAAAAAGAGTGGTGACTGAGATGACTGACTTCAATCAAATTTTTGCTGGTTTGCGTGGATCAATTTTCGGATGGGTGGAGGCTTACCCGATTGTGAAGGATGATGCCAGAATGGTAGTAAAATGTCTCACTAGAGAAATGATCCCTAGATTTGGTATAGGGGAAATATTCTCCTCAGATAGAGGAACACACTTTGATAATACACTTATGGCAGAGGTGGTAAGCATTCTAGGAATGAAACAGCAGCTACACAACCCATATAGGCCGCAAGCTAGTGGTTTGGTGGAACACAGTAATTAATCTTTAAAGAGATACTTGGCAAAGTTGACAGCTAATGGAACAAGTACATTGGTAGAAGCCCTCCCAATAGCATTGACTTCCATTAGAACCACTCCTAAAGAAAAACATGTAACCTTTTAACCACTTGACCACTGGGCACTTAAACCCCCTTCCTAACCAGACCAATTTTCAGCTTTTGGTGCTCTCACATTTTGAATGACAATTACTCAGTCATGCAACACTGTACCCATATGAAATTTTTGTCCTTTTTTTCACACAAATAGAGCTTTATTTTGGTGGTTTTTTAATCACCACTGGGTTCTTTATTTTTTGCGCTATAAAAGAAAAAAGACCGAAAATTCTGTAAAAAAATAAATTTTTCTTCATTTCTGTTATAAAATTTTGCAAATTAGTAATTTTTCTTCATATATTTTGGCCAAAATTTATACCGCTACATATCTTTGGTAAAAATAACCCAAATCGGTGGATATTATTTGGTCTTTGTGAAAGTTATAGCGTCCACAAGCTATGGTGCGAATATCTGAAAATTGATCACACCTGAAGTACTGACGGCCTATCTAATTTCTTGAGACCCTAACATGCCAGAAAAGTACAAATACCCCCCAAATGACCCCTTTTTGGAAAGAAGACATTCCAAGGTATTTAGAAAGATGCATGGTGAGTTTTTTGAAGTTGTCATTTTTTCCCACAATTCTTTGCAAATCAAGTTTTTTTTTTTTTACTTTTTTTTTTTTCACAAAATTGTCATATTAGCAGGTTATTTCTTACACTCCACATATGCATACCACAAATTACACCCCAAAACACATTCTGCTATTACTCCCGAGTATGGCAATACCACATGTGTGAGACTTTTACATAGCGTGGCCACATACAGAGGCCCAACATGCAGGGGAGCACCTTCAGGCATTCTTGAGTGCCCAGGCCAATTCTGACATTTCTCTCCTACATGTAAAAATCATCATTTATTAGCTAGAAAATTACATAGAACCCCAAAACATTATATATGTTTTTTTTAGCAAAGACCCTAGAGAATACAATGGCGGTCGTTGCAACTTTTTATCTCACACGGTATTTGCGCAGCAATTTTTTTAACGCTTTTTTTTGGAAAAAAAACCTGTTTTGTGCTTTACAAAAACCAAAACAGTAAATTTAGCCCAATGTTTTTGCATAATGTGAAAGATGAAGTTACGCCGAGTAAATAGATACCCAACATGTCACCTTTCAAAATTGCACGCGCTTGTGGAATGGCGCCAAACTTTGCTACTCAAAAATCCCCATAGGCGACGCTTTAAAATTTTTTACTGGTTACATGTTTTGAGTTACAGAGGAGGTCTAGGGCCAACATTTTTGCGCTCGCTCTACCGATCGCAGTGATACCTCACATGTGTGGTTTGAACACCGTTTTCATATGTGGGCGGGACTTACATATGCGTTCGCTTCTGCATGCAAGCACACAGGGACAGGGGTGCTTTAAATTTTTTTTTTTTTTTTATTGTTCATTTTACTTTATTTATTTTTGTTTGATGCTTTTTTACAAAAAAAAAAATTTGACCACTTTTATTCCTATTACAAGGAATGTAAACATCCCTTGTAATTGGAATATGGCATGACAGGTCCTCTTTACAATGAGATATGGGGTCAATAAGACCCCACATCTCACCTCTAGGCTGGGAAGCCTGAAATAAAAAAAAAAAAAAAAAAAAAACGATCCTGGCTTCGATCGTAGCGGTGAGTCGGTAGAAGCAGCGGAGTGCGGCGGGAGGGGGGACATCCCCTCTCGCCTCCCGTAAGAACGATCAAGCAGTGGAACAGCCACTATGATCGTTCTTATGGTGTAGGGAATCGCCGGCTGAAAAAGCTGATATCTGAATGATGCCTGTAGCTGCAGGCTTTATTCAGATATCCCCGCACAAAGTCAAGGACGTTGTATGACAGTCGGCGGGCGGGAAGTGGTTAAAACGTATTTTTTTTTTTTAACACAAAGTTGTCCATTTATACAATATTTCTAACACATAGCATGTACATACCAAAAATGACACCCCAAAATAGATTCTCCTGCTCCTCCTGAGTACGGTGATACCACATGTGTGAGACTTCCACAGCCTGGCCACATACAGAGGCCGAGTACAGCCGAGCGTGGCTCAGCATGGCAGGGTATGGCTGGGTATGGCGGGGTATTGCAGAGTATGGCGGGGTATTGCAGAGTATGGGGGGTATTGCAGAGTACGACGGGGTATTGCAGAGTACGACGGGGTATTGCAGAGTATTGCGGGGTATTGCAGAGTATTGCGGGGTATTGCGGAGTATTGCGGGGTATTGCAGAGTATTGCGGGTATTGCAGAGTATTGCGGGGTATTGCAGAGTATTGCGGGGTATTGCGGAGTATTGCGGAGTATTGCGGGGTATTGCAGTGTACTGCGGGGTATTGCAGAGTATTGCGGGGTATTGCAGTGTACTGCAGGGTATTGCAGAGTACTGCGGGGTATTGCAGAGTATTGCGGGGTATTGCAGAGTATTGCGGGGTATTGCAGAGTATTGCGGGGTATTGCGGGGTATTGCAGAGTATTGCGGGGTATTGCAGAGTATTGTGGGGTATTGCAGAGTATTGTGGGGTATTGCAGAGTATTGTGGGGTATTGCAGAGCAATGTGGGGGTATTGCAGAGCAATGTGGGGGTATTGCAGAGTAATGTGGGGGTATTGCAGAGTAATATTGGGGTATTGCAGAGTAAGGTGGGGCATAGCAGAGTATTGCAGAGTAGTGGGGATGGCTGAGCATGGATGGATGGATGGTTGGATGTCTCTGTGCAGCGCTGTGGGCACTACACAACCAGCCCACAGCACTGCAGCCATCCATCCATCCCCCTCTCCTCCACAGTGTACCGATTGGTACACAGGAGGGGAGGAGAGGAACCGGCGTCATCAGACGCCGCCGGTCTGTTTACATGTGATCACGCCGTCATTTGACGGCGCGATCACATGGTAAATGGCCGCGATCAGGACCCGGCGGTCACGGATGTGTTCGGGTGCGCGCCCCAGGGGGCGCGCGAGAGGGGAATTCTGAGAGGACGTCATATGACGTCCTCCCAGAGTTAAGCAACCGCCCTGCAGCCGTCATTCGGCTATGGGCCGGTTGTTAAGTGGTTAATATACTGTTTGGGCGACCTCCCAAAAGAGTACCTATGCAACTTGTGACATTATTAAGTGGTCAAGATGCCATGATTGACTATGTGCAAAAATTGGCAAATGAGTTTTCTGATACTTTTTCCAGAGCCAAAGCAGGACAACCTGTAGACACAAGTGAACAGACTCACGGACTAAGTTAGGGAGATTGGGTGTATATCAAGAATCACATACAGCAGACCACTTTATCTCCCAGGTCGGAAAGGACCATTTTAAGTCATTCTTGTGTCCCCTACTGAAGTAAAACTGAAGGACTACAAGTACTGGGTGCATGGTTCGCATTGTAAAAATACTGTAGCTCCTGTGGACAATAGTGTCCAGACCTCGGAGGGCAAGTATTGTTCTGTTCCTTTACCTTACAGGTCACCTCCACTGACCCTTGCCCGAGCAAGAAGACAACTTGAATCTTCTAGGACCTAAACCTAATGTAGGCCTTTGGAGCATCATTCTCTGTGGTGGGACAGTGGTATGGATTACGGTTATGACATATGAATGGATCCAACAGGAAGAACAGGGTAAGATATCTGGTACTTTCTCAATAAACACAACCATATTGGAAGAAATGGCATACATTGAATCTAGCCCTGAGCACCATTTAAGAAGAGAAGTGAATGAGTACCACGACCAGTTTGCTGAACCTTTTCATAACTCCTTTGTATCTATGCATCTACAGGCTGTGAAGAATTTGAAGAATTAGCGATTGCTGGATAGGTACACACGCAACTATCTCATACCAGACTATACCATTACTGGGTGTTCCTAGTGGGTTGCAGGACATAGAAGATAATGCACATTTCAGTAATGTTAGTATCTCACTAACTGACAGATCCATTTCTCTTTTGTTATATACGAATGTTCCTATGAAGCCACCTGCAGTATACATTAACTTTACACAAATATACTCGCCTGAAATTTTAGAGAAGGGTTTTCAGAGTACCACCAGGAACATTGGTAACTCTAATAGCCTGAAAGGAGCTGCAATAAGATATTGGTTTGATGGAAAGGATACTGCTTGGAGCACGGACAGATACAAGCAACTACGGGATTTAACCCAACGCCAACACTCTAGACAAAACAATTTAAAACTGCTTATGTGTTTACAAGGGTATAATTTGCTGGGTTGCATTTTTGGGGCTTTTCCTTTTAGCTTTTCAACAACCTTTTTCTGTCACTTTTTAAATAGCTTTTTTTTTTTTTTCTTCTTTGGTTCCTTCAGGCTATTAATTAAGGGGAGGGGGTAATTGCTCACAGATGCCTGAATCTATATAACTGTGTGTAGGACTCATCCTGAGCCTGCTCATTGGGAGTCTGCTGGAACTTAAACCAAGTGGAACTTTTCTAAGTGGTGAGTTAAAAACCAGAGGCAGAGTGAACAAGTCTTACTTTTTGTTTGCTGGGTTGCATTTTTGGGGCTTTTCCTTTTAGCTTTTCAACAACCTTTTTCTGTCACTTTTTAAATAGCTTTTTTTTTTTTCTTCTTTGGTTCCTTCAGGCTATTAATTAAGGGGAGGGGGTAATTGCTCACAGGTGCCTGCAGTCTATATAACTGTGTGTAGGACTCATCCTGAGCCTGCTCATTGGGAGTCTGCTGAAACTTAAACCAAGTGGACCTTTTCTAAGTGGTGAGTTAAAAACCAGAGGGAGAGTGAACAAGTCTTACTTTTTGTTTGCTGGGTTGCATTTTTGGGGCTTTTCCTTTTAGCTTTTCAACAACCTTTTTCTGTCACTTTTTAAATAGCTTTTTTTTTTTTTTTTTCTTCTTTGGTTCCTTCAGGCTATTAATTAAGGGGAGGGGGTAATTGCTCACATGTGCCTGCAGTCTATATAACTGTGTGTAGGACTCATCCTGAGCCTGCTCATTGGGAGTCTGCTGGAACTTAAACCAAGTGGACCTTTTCTAAGTGGTGAGTTAAAAACCAGAGGGAGAGTGAACAAGTCTTACTTTTTGTTTGCTGGGTTGCATTTTTGGGGCTTTTCCTTTTAGCTTTTCAACAACCTTTTTCTATCACCTTTTAAATAGCTTTTTTTTTTTTTTCTTCTTTGGTTCCTTCAGGCTATTAATTAAGGGGAGGGGGTAATTGCTCACATGTGCCTGCAGTCTATATAACTGTGTGTAGGACTCATCCTGAGCCTGCTCATTGGGAGTCTGCTGGAACTTAAACCAAGTGGACCTTTTCTAAGTGGTGAGTTAAAAACCAGAGGGAGAGTGAACAAGTCTTACTTTTTGTTTGCTGGGTTGCATTTTTGGGGCTTTTCCTTTTAGCTTTTCAACAACCTTTTTCTATCACCTTTTAAATAGCTTTTTTTTTTTTTTTCTTCTTTGGTTCCTTCAGGCTATTAATTAAGGGGAGGGGGTAATTGCTCACATGTGCCTGCAGTCTATATAACTGTGTGTAGGACTCATCCTGAGCCTGCTCATTGGGAGTCTGCTGGAACTTAAACCAAGTGGAACTTTTCTAAGTGGTGAGTTAAAAACCAGAGGGAGAGTGAACAAGTCTTACTTTTTGTTTGCTGGGTTGCATTTTTGGGGCTTTTCCTTTTAGCTTTTCAACAACCTTTTTCTGTCACTTTTTAAATAGCTTTTTTTTTTTTTCTTCTTTGGTTCCTTCAGGCTATTAATTAAGGGGAGGGGGTAATTGCTCACAGGTGCCTGCAGTCTATATAACTGTTTGTAGGACTCATCCTGAGCGTGCTCATTGGGAGTCTGCTGGAACTTAAACCAAGTGGAACTTTTCTAAGTGGTGAGTTAAAAACCAGAGTTGAAAACAGGAGATTATAACAGGGGTCATAGTACCTGTGTAGTGTGAGTACATGTGTGTTGTCTGAGTAGTGTGTGTGGATCGTTAGTACTTGTGTATTGTGTACTGTATACTTGGGTATTGTGAGTGCACGTAGGTCTGCGACTGTTCTGCGATTGCACGTAGGTCTGTGAGTACCTGTGTATTGTCTTGAGTATTAGTGCCAGGAAGCTAGCTGTTAGGTAATTTGGACAGGGTAAAATCCCCAATCCTCACTAAATTTAATAGATACGATGCCCGGCGGGTGTGGAGAGACGACTCTTTGTACATCTTGCCGCATGTATGCGTTCCTTGATCATCCGATCGAGGGCGAATACTGCTGTGCAAAATGTAAGCACATTGTTTCCCTGGAAGCCCAGGTTCTGAATCTGGGGAAGCAACTGTCAGCACTGAGAAGTCCCTCCATACTAAAGGAGAGCCAGGAACGTACACGGCAGGTGTCGGCAGGGGCCAGCACAGAGGCGGGTGGAGACAAAGAGGTGCAGGCACTAGCAAAGAGTAGATGGGTGACAGTCAGGAGGGGTAGAGGGGGAAGTGCCAGGGAGGCTGATCCAGGACTGGAGCATCCCAATAAGTACGCTACTTTGAGTGACATTGGTGAAAACCAGTCAGGGACCAGCACTGCTGGAGCTGAGGGACTCTCCTAGCTGCCGGGGGAAGAACTCCTCCAGTGAGAGTGGGGGGGCAGCAAAGGGAAAGGAAAGACAGATTCTGGTGGTAGGGGACTCAATTCTTAGAAGGACAGAGAGGGCAATCTGTAACCAAGACCTGAAGTGCCGAACAGTATGTTGTCTACCGGGCGCTCGGGTTCGGCACATCACGGATCTTGTGGACAGATTACTGGGAGGGGCTGGGGAAGACCCGGCTGTCATGGTGCACGTTGGCACCAATGACAACGTCAGAGGCAGATGGAGTGTCCGAAAGAACGATTTTAGGGACTTAGGAGCTAAATTGAGGAAAAGGACCTCCAAAGTAGTATTCTCAGGAATACTACCGGTATATCGAGCCACACCAGAAAGGAAGAGGGAGATTAGGGAAGTAAACAAGTGGCTGAAGAACTGGTGTAGTATGGAGGGATTTGGGTTCCTGGAGGACTGGGCTGACTTCTCAGTCGGTAACCGGTACTATAGAAGGGACGGACTGCACCTAAATGAGGAGGGTGCAGATCTACTGCGAATGAAGATGGCCAAAAAGTTAGAGGGGTTTTTAAACTAGGCGATGGAGGGGAGGGTCCAGAGGCAGAGATAGCCAGCGCGGAAGATATTCCAGAGGGTAGTATGGGGGGCATTAGTGGTAGGTTAACCAAAGCACAAAAACACAAGGTGAGTATAGTAGCAAGTCCTAGTTGCAATCTTGAAACACCCAATACGAGGACAATATGTGACTGGTCTAAACTATGTGGCATGTTCACCAATGCCAGGAGCATGGCGGACAAGATGGGTGAACTAGAGATACTGTTGTATGAGGAGGATTTGGATTTTGTGGGAATTTCAGAGACCTGGTTCAACAGCTCTCATGATTGGCTGGCAAACATTCAAGGGTATACCCTATACCGCAAGGATAGAGAGGGTAAAAAAGGGGGAGGGGTATGCCTATATATCAAGAATAATGTACAAGTGAATGTGAGAAATGACATCACTGAGGGAGCTAGAAAGGAAGTGGAATCCTTATGGGTAGAGCTCCAAAGGGATGAAGCTAAGTGGAAAATAATACTGGGAGTATGCTATAGGCCCCCTAACCTGAGGGAGGAAGTGGAGACGGATCTCCTATCACAAACTGGATTAGCAGCAAGGATGGGAAGTGTTATCATAATGGGGGATTTTAATTATCCAGACATAGACTAGACGGAGGGAACCGCGCATTCATTTAAGGCTCGCCAGTTCCTTAATGTCTTGCAGGACAATTTTATGGGTCAGATGGTAGACGCACCAACTAGAAATAAAAAATTACTAGATCTACTGATTACCAACAATACAGACCGGATCACGGATGTGGAAATACGGGGCAATTTAGGTAACAGCGATCACAGGTCAATTAGTTTCAGTATAAATCACACAAATAGGAAACATAAAGGGAATACAAAGACACTGAATTTCAAAAGAGCCAACTTCCCTAAACTACAAACCTTGCTAAAAGGCATAAATTGGGATAAAATATTAGGAACAAAGAATACGGAGGAGAGATGGGTTTGCTTTAAGAGCATATTAAATAAGTGCATTAGCAAATGTATCCCATTGGGTAATACATTTAAAAGAGCGAACAAAAGTCCTGGATGGCTTAACTCCAATGTAAAAATGCATATAAAAGCAAAGGAGAAGGCCTTCAAAAAATACAAGGTTGATGGATCATCCTCAGCATTCAGACTTTATAAAGAATTCAACAAGAAATGTAAGGGTGCAATTAGGACAGCTAAGATAGAACATGAAAGACACATAGTGGAGGAGAGCAAAAAAAATCCCAAGAAATTCTTTAAGTATGTAAACAGTAAAAAAGGAGGACAGACCTTATTGGCCCCATAAAGAATGAGGAAGGACATCTGGTTACAAAGGATGGGGAGATGGCGAAGGTATTGAATTTATTCTTCTCCTCAGTCTTCACGTGTGAATCGGGGGGCTTCAGTAACCAAAACTGCAGTGTTTATCTTCATGACACAACACAGGAAGCACCTCCATGGTTAACAGAGGACGGAATTAAAATTGGACTTGAGAAACTTAACATTAATAAATCACCGGGACCAGATGGCTTGCATCCGAGGGTACTTAGGGAACTCAGTCAAGTGATTGCCAGACCGTTGTTCCTAATTTTTACAGATAGTCTACTGACTGGAATGGTACCAGCTGATTGGAGAAAAGCCAATGTAGCACCAATATTTAAAAAGGGCCCAAAATACATCCCTGGGAATTACAGACCAGTTAGCCTAACATCAATAGTATGTAAACTCTTGGAGGGGATGATAAGGGACTATATATAAGATTTTAGTAATACGAACGGTATCATTAGCAGTAATCAGCATTGATTCATGAAGAATCGTTCTTGCCAAACCAATCTATTAACCTTCTATGAGGAGGTGAGTTGCCATCTAGATAAAGGAAGGCCCGTAGACGTGGTGTATCTGGATTTTGCAAAAGCATTTGACTTAGTTCCCCATAAACGTTTACTGTACAAGATAAGGTCTGTTGGCATGGACCATAGGGTGAGTACATGGATTGAAAACTGGCTACAAGGGCGAGTTCAGAGGGTGGTGATAAATGGGGAGTACTCGGAATGGTCAGGGGTGGGTAGTGGGGTTCCCCAGGGTTCTGTGCTGGGACCAATCCTATTTAATTTGTTCATAAACGATCTGGATGGGATAAACAGTTCAATCTCTGTATGTGCAGACAATACTAAGCTAAGCAGGGCAATAACTTCTCCGCAGGACGTGGAAACCTTGCAAAAAGACCTGAACAAATTAATGGGGTGGGCGACTACATGGCAAATAAGGTTCAATGCAGAAAAATGTAAAATAATGCATTTGGGTGGCAAAAATATGAATGCAATCTATAGACTGGGGGGAGAACCTCTGGGGGAATCTAGGATGGAAAAGGACCTGGGGGTCCTAGTAGATGATAGGCTCAGCAATGGCAGGCAATGCCAAGCTGCTGCTAACAAAGCAAACAGAATATTGGCATGCATTAAAAGGGGGATCAACTCCAGAGATAAAACGATAATTCTCCCGCTCTACAAGACTCTGGTCCGGCCGCACCTAGAGTATGCGGTCCAGTTCTGGGCACCAGTCCTCAGGAAGGATGTACTGGAAATGAAGCGAGTACAAAGAAGGGCAACAAAGCTAATAAAGGGTCTGGAGGATCTTAGTTATGAGGAAAGGTTGCGAGCACTGAACTTATTCTCTCTGGAGAAGAGACGCTTGAGGTGACCCCACAATAGGGATAAAACTTTTTCGCAGAAGAGAGTTTAACAAGACTCGTGGCCACTCATTAAAATTAGAAGAAAAGAGGTTTAACCTTAAACTACGTAGAGGGTTCTTTACTGTAAGAGTGGCAAGGATGTGGAATTCCCTTCCACAGGCGGTGGTCTCAGCGGGGAGCATTGATAGCTTCAAGAAACTATTAGATAAGCACCTGAATGACCACAACTTACAGGGATATACAATGCAATACTGACACATAATCACACACATAGGTTGGACTTGATGGACTTGTGTCTTTTTTCAACCTCACCTACTATGTAACTATGTAACTATGTAAGAAAGCCAGTTCTGCTACACCAGGGTATTATTTAATTTGTAGTAAAAAGGCTTATACTTGGGTTCCATTAAATTCAATGGTGTTTGTTACTTTGGTAGAGTCATACCCGCTACTTGGTATATGGAGGATAATGAGTTTAAGGAAACACAGGACACCTCCAGCATAGGAGAGATCTGCTTATTCAATCCAACACTGGCATCATAGAGGAGAAAAGTGAGGAAGATGAAGTGGCAAATGTTGATGAGGCGGAGGTTGTTCAGTTACCCACTAACATACCAGAGAATTCCAAGACTAATGATGATGAGAGAAGTGGTGGATAGGATAATTAAACCTCTGCTCTCTATACCGTTGGTAGACAGGTGTTGCATTAAGAAATCCTTCAGTTTTATCATTGATTTGGCAGAACTGATGGATAATATTACTGCTTTATATGACAAAAACTTTGTAGTTCTTGCTACGGAACTAAAGATGATAAAAAAGGAGTTACTCCAACACCAATTGGTGTTGGACTATCTCACGGCCAGTCAGGGAGGAATGTGTGCCATAGTGGGAACAGCATGTTGCAATTTGATTGGAAATGATACGAAGGCTGAGGATGCCATCATTTCCCATATAGAAAAAGTGCAACAGTTAAAACTAGGTTTTCGGAAAGAGCTTACTGAAACCGCTTGGGTTAAAGGAAGCTGGGAGAGCTGGCTCTCATGGCTCAATCCCCTCATCAAGCATGATGACTGCCTATGAGATTTATCTATTTATTTCAGGTACTTATATAGCACCGTCAATTTACGCAGCGCTTTACATATACATTGTACATTCACATCAGTCCCTACCCTCAAGGAGCTTACAATCTAAGGTCCCTAACTCATTCATACATACTAGGGACAATTTAGACAGGATCCAATTAACCTACCAGCATGTCTTTGGAGTGTGGGAGGAAACCCACGCAGCCACAGGGAGAACATACAAACTCCAGGCAGGTAGTGTCGTGGTTGGGATTCGAACCAGCGACCCTTCTTACTGCTAGGCGAAAGTGCTATCCACTACACCACTGTGCCGCCCGTATACCCGAAGGATGACCTAAAGATACAGAGGAAGCTTAAAGACACAGAGGGAGGCTAATTCCGAAGAGTTCGAACAATAGCAGGGGCTGTTAAGATATAGAATATATGGAGTTCGGAATAATGAAGCTTCTGGAAGACTCCTGCAGAGTTCCCCTGAATATTGAAGTTTTTGCTTTTAAAAAATCTTGTTTAGTAATATGTTCTAACTCTTAGATATTAAGCAATGTTGTTGTGTTGAAGGAATTGCAATGTGCTGCCAAATGCTAGTTTGGCTGTACATCGCCCCTTTTCTGGGAAAGAGCTATTAACACAAAAAGTCCCTTTTGGGTGAACCCCTCTTGTGTAATCATAAGATTGATATAGTATGTAAGTAAGTAAACCAGAGGTCAAGATGACCATACGTAATGTAGAAATAATTAGTAAAGGATAACTTGTGCTTTGGGACCATGCCATGCATAGACAATCATTCTGTGAAGCTGAAGTTATATTTGCATCGGGGCCACACCCTATTGAGCTGTTGGTCTGGCGTGCGCTGTCTTTGTATCCATATGAATTACTATTCTTAAGTAAACTCGTAATTGCAAAGAATGCTACTGGATCGTTGGTGTCTTTAACCGCTTTAACCTGCTGAATGACCAGGCCATTTTTTGCGATTCTGCACTGCTTCGCTTTAACTGACAATTGCGTGGTCGTGCGAAGTTGCACCCAAACAAAATTGACATCCTTTTTTTCCACAAATAGAGCTTTCTTTTGGTGGTATTTGATCATCTCTGCAGTTTTTATTTTTTGCGCTATAAACAGAAAAAGAGCGACAATTTTGAAAAAAAACACAATATTTTGTAATTTTTGCTATAATAAATATCCCCATTTTTTTTAAAAAAAGCTAATTTTTCCTCAGTGTAGGCCGATATGTATTCTTCTACATATTTTTGGTTAAAAAAAATCGCAATAAGCGTATATTGATTGGTTTGCGCAAAAGTTATAGCGTCTACAAAATAGGGGATAGATTTATAGCATTTTTATTATTTTTTTTTTTTTACTAGTAATGGCGGTGATCTGCGATTTTTAATCTGACACACACATGGTTTCCGGTTCTCACTGTGTCATGAGCGTTTGCAGGAGCCCGGCGGTCATGGCGCGCGCCCCTAGTGGCCACAGGGCGAAGCGACGTAACATAACGTCGTTTCACCCAGCCGTGCCATTCTGTCGCAGTTAAACTGCGGTGGCTGGTCGGCAAGTGGTTAATGTCAAAGGCGAACTTAACAAGACTATGGGGGAACCCCCCATGTTGAGGGCATGTGGCCTAATATGGTTTCTGGCCATCCAGGCTGCGTGCATGGATAGGGGTCTGGTATTGAGTCATGCTTTTCTCTTGGTTTGTACATGAGGTTTCCCCTTAAAAACCATTTACCAGGGGGAGTGGCTTGCTACGGAGCCAGATGGCAGCCTAATACAGGAGCTCTGGTAAAAACGGGGATACAGCAGCACAAAACGACCCACTGGGACACATTTTTCTGACACATGCCCAGAAAAAGAAAGGAGGAAAGGAAGCCGCAGCACCTAATGGACCTCTTCAGCCTTAAACAGCAAGGAGGTAGGCAAAATGGCGCCGGATCATCATCCACCCCTGCACCCAAAACACAGGCCAAATCACATAAATCAAGCGGGATGGCTCAAAATAGCGGCTCCCCTGACAGCCCACAGTCCTACCCTCCATCTCCAGCCTCTAGCAGCCCAGCCAAAGACAAATTTCGGATGCATGGAGAGGGATACAACGCAGAAGCAAGCCCTGTCACTAAATCAGGGGATGACACAAGAGAGCTGCCAGATTCTATTGAATCCTTCCCTACCTCACACCAACCTGTGATGGACATTGTCCTAAAAGACATACTTTTGTCTCTCAGGAGCTCACTGCAGGCTGATATGATAAAATGCATGCATAGATTTAACAGCGACATACAAGCAGTGGAATCCAGAGTGGATCACATTGAACACAAAATGGAGGAATATGCTTCCACCATCAATGAATCAGTAGATTGCAATGAGGAAAGAGAGGGGGATACTGAATGGATAAAGGCTAAGTTAGCAGATATCGAGGACAGGTCCAGGAGGAACAATCTGAAAATAAAGTGGATCCCCGAGTCAATCCAACAACCTGACCTGCGCAGATATGCCTCTTCTCTGTTTAAATCGCTCATCCCTGACCTTACTGATTTAGATATCACCATTGACAGAATCCACTGTTTACCAAATCCAGCTCATATACCTGAAAAAGTACCCAGGGACGTGATTCTACGTCTCCATTCTATCATGCCAAGGAGCAGCTTATGATGACAATGCACAAGCGGGAACAAATCCCCGAGCAATATCAAAATCTGCAGTTCTACGCCGACCTGTTCCAATATACCTTGCAAGAGAGGAAACATTTGAATACTATCACAAAAGTATTCATAAACCATAAAATGATCTACAGATGGAGCTATCCTACCAAACTCTCCATTGTAAAGCAAGGATTCTCCCTGAGTGTACAGAGGACCAGAATTCTGCAAGACCCGTGAGACAGATTGAACCCGACTGGAAAAGGGTTAGAAATAAAAATGCCAAATCACACAATTAAACCTGGATGGGAACCGAAGCACACTTTAATCCCTGGAAGGAAATCCTGGCGGGCCTATGGGTTTGAACTCACCCCTCGCCTAACTTGAGCAGCAAAAGCTGCATTCAGGTATTTCTTTACCTATCACTGTTAAGGGACACCCCTTGCATATGTTGTTTTTACACCAGATGTGTGGTTATCTCTTTTTACTTTTATTTTCCAGTTTTCTGTTCCTATGACCCTTCTCTCCCTTTTTCAACTACTGACACAGCTGACGACTTCAGGACTCTCACAAAGAAAAGGAAACTCCATGCAGCAGAAGTTCATAATAGAAAAACCTGCTAACACTCAACTCTCATCATAAATTGTAAGTACAATGCAAAACCTCACTTCACACAAACTGCTTGCCTCACGTCATATTCAAAGTGGCCACAATAGGGAGCTCTCAGCACATCACTGAATACACTCCCTAAATATTGTACAAGCATATTAAATCCTCCAAAATGGGAATAAAACTTCTCTTTATAAACTCAAGAGGACTCAATCACCCAGCAAAGAGGAAGTACCTGTGGAAGGAAGCACTCTCTAATAAATGTGACATTTTGTGTGCACCAGAAACACACTTTCATTCCTCATCTCCATCAGTCTGCTCCCACAGAAACTTTCCACATATATTTACTGCCAACGCAGAAAACAAAACAAAAGGGGTACTTACTGCAATTAAAGACTCTGTGGCATTCACCCTGCACAAGGTAGTAAAAGATCCTGGTGGCCGCTTTCTCATTCTAGTCTGTGACCTCAATTCGATCACTTACACCATTGTGAATGTATACACCCCCAATCAACGTCAAGTGTGCTTCTTTCACAAATTAGTGCGGAAGGTGCATACCCATAAAAAAGGAATGATACTCTTGTGTGGCGATTTAAACACAACACCGGACCCTTCTATAGACTCTTCCTCTGGCACAAAACGAACGAGCCCATCTCTCCTAACGTCACTTCACAATCAGGACTTATTCGATGCTTGGAGATGCCTACATGCAGGAGAAAGAGACTTTACCTTCTTCTCTTGACCACATAGGACATACTCTCGGATTGATTTATTCCTGGTTGACCAAAGAACCCTGTCTAAAGTTACCTCCGCATCCATAAATACAATCTGACAAACTTGGTCAGACCATGCCTCCATTACTCTCTCTCTATAAAGGATTCAGCGGCCAACACCGCAACTCCAGTGTGGAGGCTTAAATCGTACTTTCGACAAAAAATTGAATTTAGAAATGATCTTGAAAAGCATTTGAAAGAGTTTTTTACTAACAACGATTTTTCTGTGCAGGATCCATTTAATTTATGGAATGCTCATAAAGCATATATGAGAGGTATTTTTATACAACTGGGTGCGAGGGCCAAGAGGCAGCAGCAAAAGCGTGTGAAAGAGTTCACTGATGAAATTTTCAGGTTAGAAACAAGCAATAAACAAAAACCCTCCCCAAAAATCTCCCAAAAACGACCCCAGTTAAGATACAATCTTAGACTCCTCTTAGTGGAGGACTTTGAAAGAGCAGCCAAAAAACTAAAAATGACATATTACGCCACTGGAAACAGGGTGGGGAAGTTACTAGCACATAAAATAAGGGGACTAAGATAGAAAACCAAGATCCCTTATATTATCCACCCCCTCACCAAAGCCAAACTTCATCCCCAGTATATAGCAGACGCCTTTAGTCACTATTACAGTACTTTATACAACTTAAAAGAGGATGTACGGAATATCAAGAATCTACGGAATATTGGCAGACTTAGATGGACAAGAAAGACCCGATTACATAGAACAATGGGAAAGAGAAATGAATTTAAACTTTGAAGATCAGAAAGTGGAAAAGATGATAGAAATGGGATATAATAATGCCTGGGATATGAATACCATTGAAATGAACTATAAATTCCTAGCAAGGTGGTACCTGACACCAGTGAGAATCCATAGATATCAACAAGAGAAAACATCTTTGTGTTGGAGAAACTGCAATCAAAGAGCAACGATGACACATATACGGTGGGAGTGCCCAATAATTAAGGACTACTGGCAAGAAATAGTAAAGCATATAGGGGAGATAACTGGTAAGAGAATGGGACAAAACATATGGGCCTGCTTGTTCCATGACCATAAAATTTCAAAGAAACAATACATGAGATCAATGGTCCCAAAACTCCTGAATGCCGCAAAGGGTCTGATCCCCAAAAATTGGTTAAAAAGTGAAAAACCAGACATAAGAGAGTGGTATGAAAAAATAGATTATTATTGTAAAATGGATTTGCTGAGAAGTAGGAAGAGAAGACACGATAATAAGTGTACCAGCCTCTGGGAGGGTTGGAAAAGATTTAAAACCTCGGATACATATTTAGACAAAATGAAGGAAGGAGTAGGTATTGAGTTAGAATGATAAGGGACTTGGGGGGAAGCAAACCAGATAGAAAAGTGGTGGGGGGGGGGGGAGATGGGGATGACAGACAGAGAGACTAGGTAGGGATAGAGTAATAGGAGTAGTTTTATATATTTTAAGGTTTTTTTTTGCAATCAAAATAAATTAAATATTTTTTGAAGAGTTAATAAAGATAATCTTGAATAAAACAACGATGATGTGAAAAATGAAAGGGGACAAAGTTGATCTCCGAAGTTGAAACGTCTCTCAGAAAACTTTCGCTGAAGTGGAATGAAAAAAAAAATAAAATAAAATAAAAGAGGACGCAAACACCCACCAACCTAACTAATACTGACACAATCACTCAATTCCTGCAGAAATTATCCCTACCTAAGCTGTCCCAAAAACAATTACAAAAACTGAACCTACCATTCAGTGTAACAGAGATTCATAAAGCAATTGACTCCCTCCCAGCTAATAAATCCCCAGGCCCCAACAGTTTCTCTGGGGACTACTTTAAAACCTTTAAATTACTCGTAACTCTGTATCTAGAACACACTTTTAACGCTGCTGCTGCCTCCAAATTTGCCCCCAAATTTCAGACCCATATTCCTACTAAATACAGACTTGAAGTTATATGCCAAACGTATTGCCTCATGCCTAATTGACATAATTCCCCTTATTATTCACCCAGACCAGACAGGATTCACTAAGGGATGACAGACCTCTGATGCTACCTGCAGACTGACAAATATTGTCCACCTAGCAAAACTACATAAAAGGCCTCCTCTGCTGTTGGCGTTAGACGCAGAGAAGGCCTTTGATCGAATTCATTGGCAATACCTGGCCCAAGTCTTGGATAAGTTTGGGTTCTCTGGCACCATCCTGACAGCAATTCTAGCCCTCTACTCTAAACCCTCTGCCCAGGTTTACACCTCAGGAGTCTTATCCAAGCTGTTCAACATCTCAAACGGAACCCGGCAGGGATGCCCTTTATTACCACTTATATTTAATTTAATAATGGAACCCCTAGCAACCTATATCTGTTCGCACCCAGATATCAAAGAATTCTCAATAAATAACTTGACCCACACCATTAGCCTATTTGCAGACGATATTATAATGATATTCACTGAGGTGGAGACTTCCCTGGCTTTGGTACATTTGGCATTAGAACTATTCAATCAGATATCATACTACATTGTTAACGAAAGTAAATCATACATAATGGACTTGGGCATTGATCCACCACTGCAAATGAAACTTAGCTCAAGGTTCCCATAAACCTGGCAGACTGATGGGATAAAATATTTGGGGATAACGTTAACAGCGTCCACTGAAAATCTAGTTATGGCCAATTATACTCCATTCCTTGGATCACTTAGTAAGAGCCTACAGGATATTGCGAAGGTGGAACTGTCATGGTCAGGACATTTAGCAGCGTTCAAGATGATATTACTACCACAATTACTCTATCTGTTCAGGACTTTGCCAATTCCAGTCCCACATTCCTTTTTTCCTTGTGCCCAATCCATGATAAACAGGTATCTGTGGCAAGGTAAAAGGGCTAGATGTGCATTTAAAAGGCTAATAGCATCAAGGAGAGCTGGGGGAGTGGGACATGTACTACTAAAAGACTACCGCACAGCTTCGATCCTCTCACAGGCAAAGTCTTGGTTCCCTCAATCACATGACTCTAGATGGTTGGAACTAGAGAAATCACAGGTTCCGGGTAACAACCTATATGATCTTCTATTAATTAGCAATCTCCGCACACATACAAATACAACCCTGTCACCCATGATAGTAGCTACACTACAAGCATGGAGGACCTTCTCATCCATGCAGTTTCCAGGCGCTGCAACTAAAACCCTCCCACTTACCATATCAAGTTTAGCCTTGATCATCCCAGATCTACAGATATCACACTGGATATCAAAGGGCATAAAGCAGTAGAGGACTGTATAAAAAACATTTAGAGCCTTACAACTAGAATATGGTATAGAAGAACACGACCACTATAGATACCTTCAAATTATCCATTTCCTCCACAGCAATCCCCAAACCGCCACGCTGCTTCCGTGGAGAGTAGTCTTGTACCTCACAAACCCCTTCACAAATATCAAGGGTATTTCATTATTCTACAACACTTTAAACAACAAAAACAATTTCACAAAATCCACACCCATAAAAGCATGGGAACGGGACGCGACCTATACCACAGACCAATGGCAAAAAGCACTGCGCATCACATATGCAGCGACCGAGAGTGTCAACTTATGGGAACTTACCCTCAAAATATTACTACATCGGTATCTAACACCTTACCGAATATCAAAATTTGATCCTCGTAATTCCTCACCTTGCTGGAGGAACTGCTGATATACTGTCACACTGCATCATATAGTGTGGACATGTCCAGCATTACATAACTTTTAGTCCAAAATCTTTAGACTAATCTCAAACATCATAGGGATACATGTACCCCTCTCTGCAGGCATGGCCATCTTATCCTTAGGCATAGACCACATACCAGTAGCTGCAAGAACCATCATAACCCACATTCTACTTAGTGCCGAAGTGTTAATAATGAGACACTGGAAGGACACAAGATCACCCTCAATAAAAGTAGTAGTAGTGGAGACAACTAATACACATGCCACCTATGAGCTAATGTTCGCAGCAGCCCAGGGTAACTATCTTAGTGTGAGTTCCCGATGGCAACATTGGACCGATTGGTACCAACCAAGTGATAAAAGTCAAAACAAGCAATAAAATGATAATGACCACGATACATTTTGAACTAGTTGGACTGTGTAATAATACTATTTCCTTTTTATTCTTCTTTATTTTCGCATTTATTTTCAAGCTAAGTCTATTCAGAGCATACCTATGCTTTCTCATTACTCCCCATTTTAGTTTAAGCTCAATAAAGTTATAAATATTTAGAACATCACAGTAGCATCCAGCTAATAACATACCATAATCTTTACATGTAATAATATACAGTGGGGACGGAAAGTATTCAGACCCCCTTAAATTTTTCACTCTTTGTTATATTGCAGCCATTTGCTAAGATAATTTAAGTTTTTCTCATTGATGTACACACAGCACCCCATATTGACAGAAAAACACAGAATTGTTGACATTTTTGCAGATTTATTAAAAAAGAAAAACTGAAATATCACATGGTGCTTAGTATTCAGACCCTTTGCTGTGACACTCATATATTTAACTCAGGTGCTGTCCGTTTCTTCTGATCATCTTTGAGATGGTTCTACACTTTCATTTGAGTCCAGCTGTGTTTGATTATACTGATTGGACTTGATTGGGAAAGCCACACACCTGTCTACATAAGACCTTCAAGCTCACAGTGCATGTCAGAGCAAATGAGAATCACAAGGTCAAAGGAACTGCCTGAAGAGCTCAGGGACAGAATTGTGGCAAGGCACAGATCTAGCCAAGGTTACAAAAAAATTTCTGCTGCACTTAAGGTTCCTAAGAGCACAGTGGCCTCCATAATCCTTAAATGGGAGATGTTTGGGATGACCAAAACCCTTCCTAGAATTGGCCATCCGGCCAAACTGACCTATTGGGGGAGAAGAGCCTTGGTGAGAGAGGTAAAGAAGAACCCAAAGATCACTGTGGCTGAGCTCCAGAGATGCAGGCTGGAGATGGGAGAAAGTTGTAGAAAGTCAACCATCACTGCAGCCCTCCACCAGTTGGGGCTTTATGGCAGAGTGGCCCGACGGAAGCCACTCTACAGTGGAAGACACATGAAAGCCCGCATGGAGTTTGCTAAAAAACACCTGAAGGGCTCCAAGATGGTGAGAAATAAGATTCCTTGGTCTGATGAGACCAAGATAGAACTGTTTGGCCTTAATTCTAAGCAGTATGTGTGGAGAAAACCAGGCACTGCTCATCCCCTGTCCAGTACAGTCCCAACAGTGAAGCATGGTGGTGGCAGCATCATGCTGTGGGGGTGTTTTTCAGCTGCAGGGACAGGATGAATGGTTGCAATCGTCGGAAAGATGAATGCGGCCAAGTACAGGGATATCCTGGACGAAAACCTTCTCCAGAGTGCTCAGGGCCTCAGATTGGCCCAAAGGTTTACCTTCTAACAAGACAATGACCCTAAGCACACAGCTAAAATAACGAAGGAGTGGCTTCACAACAACTCCGTGACTGTTCTTGAATGGCCCAGCCAGAGCCCTGACTTAAACCCATTGAGCATCTCTGGAGAGACCTAAAAATGGCTGTTTACCATCCAACCTGACAGAACTGGAGAGGATCTGCAAGGAGGAATGACAGAGGATCCCCAAATCCAGGTGTGAAAAACTTGTTGCATCTTTCCTAAAAAGACTCATGGCTGTATTAGATCAAAAGGGTGTTTCTACTAAATACCGAGCAAAGGGTCTGAATACTTAGGACCATGTGATATTTCAGTTTTTCTTTTTTAATAAATCTGCAAAAATGTCAACAATTCTGTGTTTTTCTGTCAATATGGGGTGCTGTGTGTACATTAATGAGGAAAAAAAATGAACTTAAATGATTTTAGCAAATGGCTGAAATATAACAGAGTGAAAAATTTAAGGGGGTCAGAATACTTTTCGTCCCCACTGTATATATACTATATGCTGTAAATCTCATGTTTACAGTCTATGCTATAAATGCTATTTTATGATGTCATATCTCAAATGTTTATTTTCATAACCAATAAAAACTATTGAAACTAAATCCATTTACCAGACTCAGAGGGGACTGTAATGGAATTTGGGGGGGCCCCATACTGTCTTTTTTTTTTTTTTATCATAGGGTCTCCCTTAAAATCCATTGGGAATCCCCAGTTGACAGCTGAATGTGCTGGGTGGGGATGAGTCACTGGTTGTTAGGACACTAGAGGGTGCTATCTCACTAACAGCCAGGAGGAAGCTGTCATATTTAGTAATGGTAATAATACCACTATCAAATGTTTCACTTCACACTGCAGCTGGAGGTTCACTCAGCTGAACACCTATTCATTCATCCATTTACACAGGATGCTCTATAGATTGTACACAGTGCAGAGGTCTCTCTCAAATTATTTCCCCGTTTTGGTTGAATGGTCATAGCCTATAGTATTAGGCTATTTTCTCTATTGGTGAATATTAACTCTCACGATCAAATCTTCTTAGGGCTATTTCTCTTTTAGGATCAAATGTTACATTGAGAAAAGACAACAAATCAACTGTTTTATGTACCCATAAATCAACTTATTTATGTACCCCTAACTGTTGGAAATGTTACCTACAGATCGAAAGTTAGGCAATCTTTTTAAATCCCTTGTCACACTCATGGGCATGCAGAATCTTCTTTCTTAAGGGGCCTTTTAGAGCTCTTTTGCTCTTGGCATGATGATATTACACACGTATACAATAAAGAGACACTAGATATCTGATGTTTAAAAAAGGCAGGTTCCAGTTGAATTTTCTCTAAGTCAAAGGTTTAAGGAAGATTGGTGCAGTCCTTTAACAGCGCCATGTGCTATTTCTTTAAATAAGGTGCAAACTTTCAGTGCAGTGCTCCCCACCAGTTATCCCACCCACTCACCGACAACTGTGGACTCCTAAATGTATACAAGAGTCATATGTGCTTATGTAAATATCCTGGTATAGCTGGGGCTTGTAGTCCTCCTCTTTAGCCATATCTTGATTCAGTAGCGATGTATCACAGGGATATGTGTTTGTCACATGGCACATATATGAAGGAAACAATAGAGGGAATCAACAATACGTGCCATGCCATGATGCATTGTATATGACACTTAAAATTTTTTACACTCACTTTAAAAAAAGGGGATGGGGTGCCATTAAGAATGAATTGCATCGCAAGCGTAACGCATGCTTTGGCACATTTTTCAAGCGTTTTTGGGAATACGTGCAGAAACGTGCGTTCCTGGAATGCCAAGGTGTTAATGAGGCCTAGGAGAAGAGAGAATCTAATGCCGCGTACACACAAGCGGACTTTTCGACCGGACTGGTCTGACGGACTCAGTCCGGCGGACAATCCGATCATGTGTGGGCTTCATCGGACCTTCAGCCGACTTTTCCAGTCGAGAAAAGACTTTAGATTTGAAACATGTTTCAAATCTTTTCGACGGACTTGAGTGCGGTCGAAAAATCCGCTCGTCTGTATGCTAGTCCGACGGACAAAAACCCACACTAGGGCAGCTATTGGCTTCTGGCTATCAACTTCCTTATTTTAGTCCGGTTGTACGTCATCACATACAAATCCGTCGGACTTTTGTGTGATCGTATGTAGGCAAGTCCGTTCGTTCAAAAGTCCGTCGGAAAGTCTGTCGGACCAGTCCGGTCGAAAAGTCCGCCCATGTGTACGCGGCATTAGTGTTTACTGGTCACCTTTAAACATGTGAGCTTATTTCTTCTGGGGATACCTCTGTTGGTGAAAAAAGGTGTCATTGATTTATAAGCTACCTGTTGCTGCGTTTCATTTGAAAGTATTGATGAAGTATTAAAATTAACTTTGTGTACTTTTTTTAACTCATTTATCACATTTTACACATATGCACTGACGTTTCATTAGTTCATTTATTTATTAGTACCATTGTTGCACTGAAAGCTATTTAACCTCTTCCCTTCTGGACTATTGTAAAATGATGGCCGGGCTGGAGCACTGTTGTTCTGGGAGGACGTCATGTGACATCCTCCCAGGATCGCGCCTCACGTACGCCCCACTGGCTGTGCTCTGGCGTGATCTTTCACCCACCATGTCCAATGGAAATGGTCTATGGCAGGCCACTGTACCGGCATGCTGCTGGTACCATGTGATCACTGTGGCCAATCACAGCAGATCACATGACAGTTATACACAATGAAAGGCTTTGATTTATGCCTTTCATTGTTTACTGTTGAGATGAGCTCTGTGATTGGTCACAGTCATCACATGGTACAGACAGGACCAATCACAGCCTATCTGTACCATATGATTAGCTGTGACCAAATACAGATAATCATAAAAGTAAAAAAAAGGATGATGGCCTGAGGAAGGAGCACACATGCTCCAAACGTGAAGCCGCCTCCTCTCACCCCGCACCTGGATTTACCCACCCACACCAGGGAGCTAGCCAGCCACAGCAGGGTGCCAGCCAGCCACAGAGGATGCGGGAGCCAGCCACAGCTACAGTACCCAAAGTTAAGGTAAGAGGAGTGCTACAAAGTGCTAATTTTATTTCTACTTTGTGAGAGGTTGGGGCAGGGGAGAGAGTCATGGCATAAGGAAGGGGTCCTGTGAGGACCATAAGGAATGAAGGTGTTCACTGTACACTCTGTTAGAAAGAGGCCCCCCTCCAGGTCCCGTTTACCCTTTTGTAGTCTCTAATGGGATGTGGGGGGGACTCTTTCTAACAGACTCTATAATGGACACTGAAAGGGCCTCTGTTAGAGAGACCTCCCCCTCCAGGTCCTATTAGACTCTGTTGCAGACTTTAATGGGGCCTGGAGGGGACGCTTTCTAACAGACTGTCTAATGGACACCGTTAGAGAGAGATCCCCCCTCCAGGTCCCATTAAATAAAAGGCAGAAGTTGTACTTTGTGCAAAATGTAGGGGTGGGCTCAGGGGAGGGGTCAGGGGTGGGTCATGGGTGGGTCCTGACAGGTGGCCCTTGCTAAGCCTCCCACTTTCCTGCACGTGGTAGAGTGCCTTTGGGTGTTGTTTCTGGATATCTCATAGACTCTACTCTCTGGTGATGGTCCAAAATATGTATGGACTGTGGTTCTTTATTGTCTACCAGCTACTCATCTACCATGCACAATCACCTGTCACTTATTTAAAGGACTGGTGTTTGATTTATTTTTATTATTTAAGATTTCTATGTAATTTTTTTGGGATTAGCACTGTATATGCATAATTGCTACTGATTTATTGTACAGCGCTTTATCAGTATGCACTATGCACTTTATTATACTCAAGTTGTAGCGCTGCACGTTTTTAAACTTCCCTTCACATACAAATTACTACCAGTAAATAAACATAGAGGGGTTTCTAATTGGCTGACCAAACACTTTTCATCTTGTCATTAAACAGGGTGAAAAGAGCAATTAAAGCCCGCTGTAGTGTTTACAGCCCTTATTGCTTACGTCAATAAACAATTGCCTATTTGGCCAATTAAAATGTTTCTTGTCACAGTTTGCATTAACCATTTGAATAGAATATAGAATTAGCATGCAAAAAGTTTGCTACTTCTATCCGTCTTGATGACTTCCCTTTTAATGTGAAAATGGGCTGCTAATATGAAAATGGACTGCTACCACCAAGTTGACCCACCCACAGCAGGACCAGGGTGCCAGCCAGCCAGCCACCCATACAGAGGCGTATCTAGTGAAAATGGCGCCTATGGCAAGCACTGAAACTGCGCCCCTGTCAAAACATTTGAAACCCATCTTTCAGATAACCTTAACAAAAAAAAAAACACCTAACAAAACGACAAGGCAAAATTTCAAAATATAAAATTGTAGTATATTAGTGATGGTAACACCCCCTATTGTAAGTGGAGTTATTTTATTTCTTGAGGGGGTGTTACCATTACTTATATATTGCAACTTGTTATCAAAAATCTTTTGAGGAGGTGTCAATGTCACTAATATGCTGCAATTTTATATTTTGATATTGTTATTTGAAAGATATCAAGCTGTATATTTGGTTTACAGGGCACCACATATACAGTATATGGTATTTAGAGGAAGGGCTCCACCATCAGTTAAAGTGGAAGTAAACTTCCTTTACTGCCTTTTACATAAAAGGCTTACCTAGAAATATCTCCTAAACATGCGCTCTGAAGGGAACGGCCACCGGTGCTGTTCCTTTAGAACCCTGTGCCATAAACGCTGGCTCCTGTGCGCATGCAAGGGAGTGACTTCATTATGGCTCAGGCCAGTCACAGAGCCCACAAACCTTACTCAAGTAAGATGAGTAAAAATAAGAGCGCCTTCTGTGCTGACTTCTGGGTGCGGGAGGGCTTTGTTATGTGTAGTCAGTTCGTATCTGTTTTTCAGTGCGTTCTTGTCTGCTCGTTTCTGATTTTCAGCTCGCTCTTCACAGGTCTTTCTGTTCTTCAGTGCATTCTGTTAGTTCGTTCTGACCAGCCAACCGTTTTGAAGCCATGTTGCAGTTACGTACTCGTCGTAGAGTTTATGCTGTGCGGGGGCTTGGTGTTGGGGTTCTTGCTTTGACCCAAGCCCAGTCCATGAACAGGATGGGGAGGAGTTCATGGACCAAGAATTGGTTACTCCAGCGTGACCAATTCTGTCATATGCCTTTGTTGCGGGAGATCCAGGAGAATAACCCTGATGATTTCAGGAATTTTCTCCGGATGACGGACCCCGTTTTTCATCGTCTGTTGGCTTTGCTGTCCCCTTATATTACAAAGCAGGACACCTGCATGTGGCAAGCCATCACTCCCGAGCAGAGGCTAGTCACCACGTTGCGGTACTTGGCGACAGGGAGAAATCTACAGGACCTCAAGTTCTCGACAGGAATCTCCCCCCAGGCTCTGGGTATCATTCATCATTCTTCCATCATTCAGGTCCTGCAGAAGGACTATATTAGGGTAAGTTTTCTCCTTTAACATCACATTCTGTGTATTTCATGTAAGCTAATTTATTGTATTTCATTCATCATTCCCTAATTACCATGATTGTAATATGCTGTGAATGTCCCCTTTGTGCCCATGCATGCTGTAAGCTTTTAATGCTCCTTTTTTGGCCTACATGCATATTTGCCTTCACCAGCATGCTATCCTGGGCCCATACACGCCTAGCCTAGTCACTTAACAATGTACTTTGTCAGCTCCATTGTAGTGCTTTACCCTAAGCACCCCCTAGAGCCAGAGGCTTTTTTTTGGGGTCCCAAACTCATTTATAACCCCCCCTAAAATTTTTCCAATGGGCCATCAGAGGGGGTGAGGAATCTGATAAGTGGACCTTATCTTTTTGTCTATAAATACTCCTTAAAATAAATGCTATACTGATGTTGCCCAAGAATGTTTGTGTCTAATCTGCTTGCAATGTTATGTGCAAAAGTACTAATATTTTTTTTTCTTTTTTGACTCCACAGTTTCCTTTAACGCCACAGGAATGGCAGACTGTGGCCTCCCAGTTTGCCCAGCGGTGGGACTTTCCTATCTGCGGAGGGGCAATCGATGGGAAACATGTCCACATCGTACCACCACCCCACTCGGGGTTGTAGTATTTTAATTATAAGGGTTTCAATAGTATTGTGTTGATGGCGGTGGTGTTGCAACATATGAATTTTTATGTGTGGACGTGGGGAAGAATGGCCGGATGCCGGATGGTGGAGTCGTTGCCCAGACCGAGTTCTACCGACGTCTCCAGAGTGGTGGCTTGGGATTGCCACCTGCAGAACAGAACGTGGAAGGACTCCCATTTGTTTTATTGCTGATGAAGCATTTGGTCTGGGTAATCATCTAATGAAGCCATTCCCCCAGAGGACCCTCACCCCGGAGAAGAGGGTTTTTAATTACCGTCTGGCCAGAGCCAGAAGAGTCATGGAGAATGCCTTTGGGATAATGGCCAGCCGGTTCCGCCTATTTCTTACGGCAATTAATATGGCGGAGTACAAACTGAACCACATAGTTCTACCATGCTGCATACTTCACAAATTTTTAAAGAGAAATGCTCCTAATTATGCTGCCTCAGTTGGGCCTGAGGCCGGACTTCCTGAAAATACACTGACGGCCCTGGAAGCTGGCCATCCTGGCTTGCCCCCCCAAAGCGCCCATGAAGTGTGGCAAAAATATGTTGATTATTTTACAGGTAGGGGGGCCATTGCTATGCCAGCAAATTTGTTCATATTTTCTATTTTTCAAAAAAAAATTTATGATAAAATCTTGATTTTGATTTACTGCTTGTGCTTCTTTTAGCTGTCTCCTCCGTTCTCCTAGTGCACTTGTAGTGCCAAGTGGTTTTTCCATTATTAAATAACACCCATTGTCACTGTAAACACCAACTTAATACAAAAACTGGTATTGAGTAGGGACGGGCCGAACACCCCCCCTGTTCAGTTCGCATCCAGAACATGCAAACAGGCAAAAAATGTGTTTGAACACGCGAACACCGTTAAAGTCTATGGGACACCAACATGAAAAATCAAAAGTGCTAATTTTAAAGGTTAATGCAAGTTATTGTCATAAAAAGTGTTTGGGGACCTGGGTTCTGCCCCAGGGGACATTTTTAAAGTTTTAAAAACAGCCTTTTTTTCAGGAGCAGTGATTTTAATAATGCTTAAAGTGAAACCATAAAAGTGAAATTTTCCTTTAAATTTAGTACCTGGGGGTTGTCTATAGTATGCCTGTAAAGTAGTGCATGTTTCCCGTGTTTATAACAGTCTGAGAGCAAAATGACATTTCTAAAGGAAAAAAAAGTAATTTAAAAGTGCTAGCGCTAGTGCTGGCTATTAATGAATTGTCGGTCCCGAAAAATTAAAAAAAAAAATGCGTGGGGTCCCCCAAAATTTCATTACCAGGCCTTTCAGGTCTGGTATGGATATTAAGGGGAACTCTGCGCCAAATTTTTTAAAAAAATGGCGTGGGGTTCTGTCCAAAAATCCATACTAGACCTGGGGTATGGATTTTAAGGGGAACTCCACGCCTACATTAAAAAAAAAATGGTGTGGGGTTCCCACAAAAATCCACACCAGACCCTTATCAGAGCACGCAACCTGGCAGGCTGCAGGAAAAGAGGGGGGGACGAGAGAGAGCGCCCCCCCTCCTGAACCGTACCAGGCCACATACCCTCAACATGGGGAGGATGGCCCCATGTTGATGGGGACAAGGGCCTCATCCCCACAACCCTTGCACGGTGGTTGTGGGGGTCTGCGGGCGGGGGGCTTGGCGGAATCTGGAAGCCCCCTTTAACAAAGGGCACACCCAGATCACCCAGTACATTGTACCCTTACCGTTTCACAAAAAGAAAGTGTCAAAATGTTAAAAAAACACAGGAGACGGCTTGGAACAAGTCCTTTATTAAAAATAAAAAAATAAAAAAGAGATTCTAGCGATGTAATCCAATAAATCCATGCTCCTACCCCAGCGATGTGACCCCGCCCCCTCTGATGCAACGAAGGATTCCCGTTGCATCAGAGGGGGCGGGGTCACCCGTACACATCATTGCAAAACCCCAGCGTTTCCCCTTGTCAGAGGGGGACGGGGTCACGTGAGCCCAACCCTCAGTTACATAAGAACTGTCAAGCTAGCGCCACGTCATTGGCTGGGTGCCTCTGGTGGAGGCAGGATCCTGTGCGTGATCCTCACTGGAGTCTCTGGAGATTATCCATCACTGGAGATCGAGAATTGGATTACATCGCTGGAGTAGGAGCATGGATTTATTAGATTACATCGCTGGAATCTCTTTTTTATTTTTTTATTTTTAATAAAGGACTTGTCCCAAGCCATCTCCTGTGGCTTTCTAACATTTTGACACTTTCTTTTTTTGAAATGGTAGGGGTACAATGTATCCCTTACAAATTCACATAGGGGGGGCCGGGATCTGGGTGTTTCCTTTGTTAAAGGGGGCTTCCAGATTCTGATAAGCCCCCCGCCCACAGACCCCCACAACCACCGGGCAAGGGTTGTGGGGATGAGGCCCTTGTCCCCATCAACATGGGGACATCCTCCCCATGTTGATGGCATGTGGCCTGGTACGGTTCAGGAGGGGGGGGCGCTCTCTCATCCCCCCCTCTTTTCCTGCGGCCTTCCAGGTTGCGTGCTCTGATAAGGGTCTGGTGTGGATTTTTGGGGGACCCCCACGCATTTTTAAAAATGTTTTCAATGACTTTTATGTGCATTGTCGGGAGTCGGGACTGACAATTCATTAATAGCCGGCACTAGCGCTAGCACTTTTAAATGACTTTTTTTTCCTTTAGAAATGTCGTTTTGCTCTCGGACTGTTATAAACACGGGAAACATGTGCTACTTTACAGGCATACTATAGACACCCCCCAGGTACGAAATTTAAAGGAATATTTCACTTTTATGGTTTCACTTTAAGCATTATTAAAATCACTTCTACCGAAAAAACGTCCGTTTTTAAAACTTTTTTTGCATTGATACATGTCCCCTGGGGCAGGACCCAGGTCTCCAAACACTTTTGATGAAAATAACTTGCATATTAATCTTTAAAATTAGCACTTTAGATTTCCCCCATAGAATTTTAAAGGGTATTCTGCGGCTTTTCGAATTTGCCGCTGACATCCTAAATTGTTTGCTGTTCGGCGAACGGGTGAACAGCCAATGTTCGAGTCTAACTCATGTTCGACTCGAACAGATAGCCCATCCCTAGTATTGAGCATTGAAAGAAGCCACACATTGTTGAGTATAAAATCTTTTACTCCATGCACATGCACATGTGCGTTATAAAATATTTTTGTGTAAAAAAACAACATCTTGGTTTTATAAAGTTTTACCTTGAAAAATTTTTTTTAGTGCATAAACAGGCATGTTTAAAAACATAACATACACAACTCAGGAACTTACAAAGTTCAACATTGAAAAACTTAAGGCAATATCAGACATTATAGTGTCAAAAATGTGTTGATCTTGCCTTTATCAGATGAGGTGATGTCACCCTTGTAAAAGCCAAATTTTGAAGATACACACAAATTGTGAGTCAAACTGGGGATTTCCCTCCTGATCCCATGCCTAATGTCAACATGTGCTATCTCCCATCATGGGGGACCAATGGACGTGTTTTGGGAGTGCAACCACTTCCTCACACCTACTTGAGTTGCGAGGAAGGGGTTGCACCCACAAAACGTGTACATTGATATCCCCTGATGGCAGATAACACATGTTGACACACTGTGTGCATCTTCAAAATTTGGCTTTTAAAATGCGACAAAAATTTTTAAAAATTGGTCAAAAAAAAATCTAAAATGGTGGAATTTTGTTGTTATTTAGCGTCTCCCTAATACATCAATCATGTTCTTCAGTTTTTGTTCAACCTCATTTGTTTTTTGCTTGATGATGTCTGAATCCCGACTACACACCATTATCTCCTGGATTAGGATTTGTGTACCTGCACTGGTGAAACGAGGAGCTTGTTCTTCCACAACATGCACATCACCTAAAAGAAAACATACACACCATGTATTATAAATATGCAGGCATACCTCTAATACCTGAATCTGTGGTGTCAGACACTGACTTGTTGTAGTGACAATTTCAACCACGTCATCCACCTCTCCTCCCTTCACATCCTGAGGTTGTGGTGTCCCTTCTTCAGGAGGTTGGGGGTTCCTGGTGTCCTCAGACGTCCCGAGTCTTTTCTCCCCTATGGGAATGAAACAAAAGTTATACTTAGCACACAGATATTTGAAACCAGAAATAGGAATATGAAACATTGCTTGGAAGTGGTGTACAATTGTCTGTTTTGGCAGAGTTCCAAGCTGAAGACATGATTTTTTCCCTTACCAAAGCATACATACTTACTTTTTTTGGACAAGTTTCACTCATGGAGACACCCCGAGTATCCACTGGAGTATCTGTGTGATACTCCAGTGTCTGTAAACAGCTGCTGAGTGTCCTTTCCTTACATTACACTGAATCAAGCTTGCAATTCATTCTAGTTTCAAACACATCTAGACAACAATGTCCTAAACTTCTTTTAATACAAATTAGCATGACCAAACCATTTAGTTAACCCCGTATCTGCCAAAAACATTGTATTAAGTTGGCAAACGAACGATGTTTACTGCGACCGATTACTGTGCCCACGAACATGAAAGTAGCCGTTTAAAACTGTATAACAGTAAAGAAAAGCACATGGAGCAGCATGCAAGTAATAATAATAGAGACACACGACAACTACTTACTTTTTGGAAGCACATTCTTGATCCTTCTGTACTGATCCTGCTCCCTCAATTTCAGGTCTGACCAGCGTTTCCTCAGTTGCTCCTTGGATCGCTGTACCCCAAAATTCCTGTGCAGACTTCTCACTACTTTAGACATGATCTTGGCCTTTCTCACATTTGGGTTTAGGTAAGGTCCATACTTCCCATCATAGTCGGCCCTCTTCAAGATGTCCAACATCTCCACCATCTCTACAAAGGCCATATTTGAGGCCTTAAATCTCCTCCGGGATGGTGACGTTTCTGGCTCCAGGCTTTCCTCCTCGTTACTGCTGTCATGCACCTGCTGTGTCTCCGCCATGTTCCTCTTCCACTGTGACAAAAGAGAAAGGGCGGGGAATATTCTAGAAAGGATGTCAGGGGCGGGCGATGCGGGCGGAGTTTCACGCATGCGCAGTGTATAAAAAGCTTACATGCGTGTGTCGTACCTACGTTCTGTGTGCGGAGAAAGGAGGACCGGAAGCGCCAAACGTTCTAACGAAGGTAACATTTTAACTTGGGACATCAGTGGCCTATACTGATTCGAGATTGAGGCCTATATTGGGATATGATTAGTTTAGCCTGATATTAGTGTGTTTTGTCTTACAGCAAATATGAAACGATTCAAAGACCCTGAATTCATGGGCCAGTTCATAGACAGATACAGGGATATGAGAAATTTGTGGGAGGTTAAAAACCCCTTATATCGAAATAAGCCAGCTAGGAAGGCATCGCTGGAGAAACTGCTGCAATTTGTGAAGACGCAGGTCCCCGACGCAGACATTGAGTTTGTGGATAAGAAAATTGGTATCTTGAGAAGCACATATAGGAAGGAGCTTAATAAGGTTTAGGCTTCCATGAAATCAGGAGCAGCAGTAAAGGATGTGTATGTACCCAGTCCATGGTACTACAACAGAATGCGGTTTCTGGAAAATCAGATTGAAGCCAGGGAATCACTTTCTACACATCCACCCGTCCCTCAACCCCAGCTGAGGCTTCCGAGGACCAACCTGGGCCTTTCATCCTGGAAGAAGTTGAGGAGCCCAGCTGGAGCCAGGTATAGTAGATTTTAACATATTTATTGTCCAAAAATTATTGTTGTTAACTAGATGTTATTATTGATAACAAATGAATGATTTAACAAAAAGTGTTTTACATATCAATAGACAGTAGGGGCCAAAAATGATTGTGACAAGAATGAAAAATGCTGGGATCAGAATGATAGTCTTTTCTGTTTACTAACATTCAATTTGCAATCATGAGCTGAAAATTGTGTGTGAATGATGAACCAAAAACTAAAACTATGTCCCTTTTTCATACACAGGAAGACCTCAGCCAGGACGAGGCTCTGGAATGTGGCAGATAGGGATGAGCTTCGTGTTCGAGTCGAACCCATGTTCGACTTGAACATCGTCTGTTCGACCGTTCGTCGAATTGCAAACGATATGGGCCGTTCGCGCCAAATTCGTGTGGGGCGTCACGGCCCATATTTCACTGCCGCATCGCAGTGCATTGCTGGCTGATGATTGGCCACTATGATTGCACTATGACCCGCATGCTTGGCCAATCACAGCGCCGTCAGTAGAGAGAGCTGTAATTGGCCAAAGCCAGGGTGAGCCAATTATGGCTCAGGGGGTTTAGAACACGCCCCACACTATATAAGGCCACCTGCACGGCGGCCCTGTGTAGTGTGTTCCGGCGTGCTGAGAGATAGAGAGAGAGACAGTGTCATTTCATTTGAGTTAGCTAGATTAGGCAGGACAGTCAGTCAGTTAGCTGCACTTACAGTGTATTGTGCATATATATGCATCCCAGGTGTTGTGTGTGTGTGTATATATATATATATATATATATATATATATATATATATATATAAATATATATATATATATACTGTATTCAGTTTAGCTAGATCCGTTCCTGTTATCTTCCTACTGACAGACAGGCTTGTCTTGTTACAGTATTTACAGCTACCTGAAGAAAATTGCTGGTGTTCTTTTGATCCTATTAGTACCACAGTCAGGCAGCTAGACTATTTACAGTTAGTGTAGTGCGTCCTCCTCACAGTGTTCAGCTAAAGCTACAAGTTAGTTTAGTGTGACCTCTGCACAGTGTTTAGCTAAAGCTACAAGTTAGTTTAGTGCGACCTCTGCACAGTGTTCAGCTAAAGCTACAAGTTAGTGTAGTACGTCCTCTGAACAGTGTTCATCTAAAGCTTTAAGTTAGTGTAGTGCATCCTCCTCACAGTGTTCAGCTAAAATTACAAGTTAGTGTAGTGCGACCTCTACACAGTGTTCAACTAAAGCTACAAGTTAGTTTAGTGCGACCTCTGCACAGTGTTCAGCTAAAGCTACAAGTTAGTGTAGTGCATCCTCTGAACAGTGTTCATCTAAAGCTACAAGTTAGTGTAGTGAGTAGGGATGAGCTTTGAGTTCGAGTCGAACTCATGTTCGACTCGAACATTGGCTGTTCGCAAGTTCGCCGAACAGCGAACAATTTGGGGTGTTCGCGGCAAATTCGAATGCCGCGGAACACCCTTTAAAAGTCTATGGGAGAAATCAAAAGTGCTAATTTTAAAGGCTAATATGCAAGTTATTGTCATAAAAAGTGTTTGGGGACCCAAGTCCTGCCCCAGGGGACATGGATCAATGCAAAAAAAAGTTTTAAAAACGGCCGTTTTTTCAGGAGCAGTGATTTTAATAATGCTTAAAGTCAAACAATAAAAGTGTAATATCCCTTTAAACTTCGTACCTGGGGGGTGTCTATAGTATGCCTGTAAAGGGGCGCATGTTTCCCGTGTTTAGAACAGTCTGACAGCAAAATGACATTTTGAAGGAAAAAACTCATTTAAAACTACCCGCGGCTATTGCATTGCCGACAATACACATAGAAGTTCATTGATAAAAACGGCATGGGAATTCCCCAAAGGGGAACCCCGAACCAAAATTTAAAAAAAAAAATGACGTGGGAGTCCCCCTAAATTCCATACCAGGCCCTTCAGGTCTGATATGGATATTAAGGGGAACCCCGGCCAAAATTTAAAAAAAAAAAAAATGACGTGGGGTTCCCCCTAAATTCCATACCAGACCCTTCAGGTCTGGTATGGATTTTAAGGGGAACCACACGCCAAAAAAAAAAAAAAAAACGGCGTGGGGTCCCCCCAAAAATCCATACCAGACCCTTATCCGAGCACGCAACCTGGCAGGCCGCAGGAAAAGAGGGGGGGACGAGAGTGCGCCCCCCCCCCTGAACCGTACCAGGCCACATGCCCTCAACATTGGGAGGGTGCTTTGGGGTAGCCCCCCAAAACACCTTGTCCCCATGTTGATGAGGACAAGGGCCTCATCCCCACAACCCTGGCCGGTGGTTGTGGGGGTCTGCGGGCGGGGGGCTTATCGGAATCTGGAAGCCCCCTTTAACAAGGGGACCCCCAGATCCCGGCCCCCCCCTGTGTGAAATGGTAAGGGGGTACAAAAGTACCCCTACCATTTCACTAAAAAACTGTCAAAAATGTTAAAAATGACAAGAGACAGTTTTTGACAATTCCTTTATTTAAATACTTCTTCTTTCTTCTATCTTCCTTCATCTTCTGGTTCTTCTGGCTCTTCTGGTTCTTCCTCCGGCGTTCTCGTCCAGCATCTCCTCCGCGGCGTCTTCTATCTTCTTCTCCTCGGGCCGCTCCGCACCCATGGCATGGGGGGAGGCTCCCGCTCTTCTCTTCTTCTTCATCTTCTTCTCTTCTTCTCTTCTTCTTTTCTTCTCTTCTTCATTTTCTTCTCCGGGCCGCTCCGCACCCATGCTGGCATGGAGGGAGGCTCCCGCTGTGTGACGGCGCTCCTCGTCTGACAGTTCTTAAATGACGGGGGCGGGGCCACCCGGTGACCCCGCCCCCTCTGACGCACGGTGACTTGACGGGACTTCCCTGTGACATCACGGGGAATGCCACAGGGAAGTCCCGTCATGTCCCGTGCGTCAGAGGGGGGCGGGGTCACCGGGTGGCCCCGCCCCCCGTTATTTAAGAACTGTCAGACGAGGAGCACCGTCACACAGCGGGAGCCTCCCTCCATGCCAGCATGGGTGCGGAGCGGCCCGGAGAAGAAAATGAAGAAGAGAAGAAGAGAAGAAAAGAAGAAGAGAAGAAGATGAAGAAGAGAAGAGAAGAGCGGGAGCCTCCCCCCATGCCATGGGTGCGGAGCGGCCCGAGGAGAAGAAGATAGAAGACGCCGCGGAGGAGATGCTGGACGAGAATGCCGGAGGAAGAACCAGAAGAGCCAGAAGAACCAGAAGAACCAGAAGATGAAGGAAGATAGAAGAAAGAAGAAGTATTTAAATAAAGGAATTGTCAAAAACTGTCTCTTGTCATTTTTAACATTTTTGACAGTTTTTTAGTGAAATGGTAGGGGTACTTTTGTACCCCCTTACCATTTCACACAGGGGGGGCCGGGATCTGGGGGTCCCCTTGTTAAAGGGGGCTTCCAGATTCCGATAAGCCCCCCGCCCGCAGACCCCCACAACCACCGGCCAGGGTTGTGGGGATGAGGCCCTTGTCCTCATCAACATGGGGACAAGGTGTTTTGGGGGGCTACCCCAAAGCACCCTCCCAATGTTGAGGGCATGTGGCCTGGTACGGTTCAGGGGGGGGGGCCGCACTCTCGTCCCCCCCTCTTTTCCTGCGGCCTGCCAGGTTGCGTGCTCGGATAAGGGTCTGGTATGGATTTTTGGGGGGACCCCACGCCGTTTTTTTTTTTTTTTTTTGGCGCGGGGTTCCCCTTAAAATCCATACCAGACCTGAAGGGTCTGGTATGGAATTTAGGGGGAACCCCACGTCATTTTTTTTTTTTTATTTTGGCCGGGGTTCCCCTTAATATCCATACCAGACCTGAAGGGCCTGGTATGGAATTTAGGGGGACTCCCACGTCATTTTTTTATTTTGGTTCGGGGTTCCCCTTTGGGGAATTCCCATGCCGTTTTTATCAATGAACTTCTATGTGTATTGTCGGCAATGCAATAGCCGTGGGTAGTTTTAAATGAGTTTTTTCCTTCAAAATGTCATTTTGCTGTCAGACTGTTCTAAACACAGGAAACATGCGCCCCTTTACAGGCATACTATAGACACCCCCCAGGTACAAAATTTAAAGGGATATTACACTTTTATTGTTTGACTTTAAGCATTATTAAAATCACTGCTCCTGAAAAAACGGCCGTTTTTAAAACTTTTTTTTGCATTGATCCATGTCCCCTGGGGCAGGACCCAGGTCCCCAAACACTTTTTATGACAATAACTTGCATATTAGCCTTTAAAATTAGCACTTTTGATTATTCATGTTCGTGTCCCATAGACTTTAACAGTGTTTGCGTGTTCGAACGAACTTTTTTCCTGTTCGCATGTTCTGGTGCGAACCGAACAGGGGGGTGTTCGGCTCATCCCTAGTAGTGAGTCCTCCTCACAGTGTTCAGCTAAAACTACAAGTTAGTTTAGTGTGACCTCTGCACAGTGTTTAGCTAAAGCTACAAGTTAGTTTAGTGCGACCTCTGCACAGTGTTCAGCTAAAGCTACAAGTTAGTGTAGTACGTCCTCTGAACAGTGTTCATCTAAAGCTTTAAGTTAGTGTAGTGCATCCTCCTCACAGTGTTCAGCTAAAACTACAAGTTAGTGTAGTGCGACCTCTACACAGTGTTCAACTAAAGCTACAAGTTAGTTTAGTGCGACCTCTGCACAGTGTTCAGCTAAAGCTACAAGTTAGTGTAGTGCATCCTCTGAACAGTGTTCATCTAAAGCTACAAGTTAGTGTAGTGAGTCCTCCTCACAGTGTTCAGCTAAAACTACAAGTTAGTGTAGTGCGACCTCTGCACAGTGTTTAGCTAAAGCTACAAGTTAGTTTAGTGCGACCTCTGCACAGTGTTCAGCTAAAGCTACAAGTTAGTGTAGTGCGTCCTCTGAACAGTGTTCATCTAAAGCTACAAGTTAGTGTAGTGCGTCCTCCTCACAGTGTTTAGCTAAAGCTACAACTTAGTGTAGTGCGTCCTCCTCACAGTATTCAGCTAAAGCTACAAGTTAGTGTAGTGCGTCCTCCTCACAGTGTTCATCTAAAGCTACAAGTTAGTGTAGTGCGTCCTCTGAACAGTGTTCAGCTAAAACTACAAGCTAGTGTGGTGCGACCTCTGCACAGTGTTCAGCTAAAGCTACAAGTTAGTTTAGTGCGACCTCTGCACAGTGGTCAGCTAAAGCTACAAGATAGTGTAGTGTGTCCTCTGAACAGTTTTCATTTAAAGCTACATGTTAGTGTAGTGCGTCCTCCTCACAGTTTTCAGCTAAAGCTACAAGTTAGTGTAGTGCGACCTCTGCACAGTGTTCAGCTAAAGCTACAAGTTAGTGTAGTGCGTCCTCTGAACAGTGTTCAGCTAAAGCTACCTGTAGAAGGTTGGTGGTGCTTTCCTTTTTTTTTTTTTTTTTTTTACCACATCAGTGTCCGTTTTCGGGGAAGTAAATTTCAACTTTACAGTTCAATATTTACCCGACTCGCTATTCACATCATAGTGGCATATATTAAATGTATTTTTTTAAATTAAAAAACATTTTTTTTTTGCCGATTTTTACATATGTCACTAGATGAAATCTGCGTCACTTACAGTCCAAACCATAATAGGACCCCTCTTCAATAATGGCAAGTATAGCAAATCCAATACCGCACTTATCTAAACCCCCCTCCCTTCCCCTCACTTCCACCCCAAAACCCCCAAACCCCCCCGAAGTCCTTTATCTCATTCAAAGCTAGGCCTCAGAGACAACCGAATCAACACCGCTCATCGGCTCCACTCATGTTGCATTCTTCAATCTCTAACTAAGCGAAGACCATATCAAATAGACCTATTGGATTCCTAATACGTCTGCAGATCTTATTGAACTTTTAAATTTTAGCCAACCCCTCCATTTTTCCTCATACTCATCCATTTCCGCTCCCTCGGTATATCTCAGATATTCTAAATTTTGGGTTTCATTTATTTTGTCGTACCATTCTTGTAATGTTGGACCGCTTCTTTCCTGCCAATGTCTAACTATGAGACTTTTGGCTGCATTCAAAAATTGTGGTATAAGTGTTCTCAGATATGACTCAGTTGACATTCTAAAACCGTGGAATAAGCACGCCCATGGATCATCGGGGACCACTATATAGGTTATCTCACAAATGCTTTTCCTAATCTCATCCCAGTATTTTTTGATTTCTGGGCATTGCCACAAGATGTGTGCCAGTGTTCCAAGCTCTTTGCATCCCCTCCAGCAATATTGCGACGTTTCGCTCTGATATTTAGATGCTCTATCTGGGGTAATGTACCATCTTGCCAAACATTTATAGTTTAGCTCGGACACCTTATAGTTTACTAATGTATTATGAACTCACTTTAGTAAGGTCGTAGCCTCCACGTCTGTGAGTTTTGATTTTAATTCAGTCTCCCACTTTTTAATGAATGCCGGCATATCTGTTCCCTTCAGATCTATCAACACCCTATAGATCCTCGAAATCCCCTTCTTCCCTGCTTTATCGACACACAATTTCTCTAGAGGCTGCAGGTTATCCACCATTCTAATGGGTTGGGGAAGTGTTTCGATGAAATGTTTTAATTGGGCGTATCGCCATCTATTGATGGCTATAAGATCGCTTTAGTTTTTTAAATCCTGAAAAGAACATAGTTTACCCTGCTCCATCTCATCCTTTAGTTGTGCTCCTTCTTGCAAAATCCATCTCCCACTCAAAACCTCCATGCCTGGTGCAAAAAATTCTGTGTCCTTCAGAGGGATTAAAGGGGAGTTATACTCCCACTTCTCCCTTTTGTGCAATTTGTCCCATACTTTTAAAGTGTATCTGGTGATAATATGTGTCTCGGAACTAAGTTTCCTAAATAGTGGAGGAATCCAGACTACTTTACTCATGTTTACTTTACTAATCGTGTTATCCATTTTCACCCAGCGCTTTTCCTTATTACCTTTTGCCCATTCTATAATTCGTGATAAAATAATTTCCTCATGGTAACATCTAATGTCTAGTGCTCCCCAACCCCCCTTCTCCTTGTCCCCAACCAGTGTTTCAAAACTTATACTAGGGTTTTTCCCTCTCCAAATAAATTTTAAGAAAGTGAGTGCAATATTTTAAAATATGCTTGTGGTAGTGGAATAGGGAGAATTTGCATTTTGTATAAAATTTTTGCCAAAATTGCCATCTTAAGGATGTTGATTCTTCCCCCCCATGACAGCTGTCCTGTTGTAATTCTGTTCAGCTCCCCTTGATCTCATTAAGGAGAGGAACAAAATTAACCTGGTATAGAGACTCTCTTGATCTAAATATCTTTATCCCAAGATAGTTAATCTCTTTTTTTTCCCCACGCGAATGGGAACTCCTTATAAACCGTACAATCCTTTTTATCCATCTTATTTATTTCTAGTATTTCTGATTTGGCCGGGTTAATCTTGAAATCTGAAGTTTCACCGTACTCTTTTAGGGTTTTAAGCAGGTTAGGGAGGGTTATCCTAGGTCTGGTAATATAGAAAAGGATATGCAAAGGCAGCCAACTTGTGTTCTTCATCTCCGTCATATACTCCCGTGATATCCGGGTTCTGCCTTATCCTTGTTAGAAGGGGTTCGAGCGTAAGCACAAACAGAAGGGGGGAAAGTGGACACCCCTGTCTAGTTCCGTTAGTCATTACAAATGACTCAGAGAGTGTTCCGTTAACTTTGACCCTCGCAGAAGGACGGACATATAATGCCTTTATCCATCTGGTCATGTTAGGCCCAAATCCTATATCCTTCAACATACAGTACATAAAGCCCCAGTCTACCCTGTCAAAGGCTTTCTCCGCATCAATTGACAGGAGTAGACCTGGGGCTCCGCTGTCTCTAATTCTCTGGGTTACCAAGAGTGTTCTTATACTGTTATCCCGCCCTTCCCTACCAGGAATGAACCCAACCTGATCTGGATGGACCATGTTATTCAATATTTTCTTCACTCTTCCGGCCAGTACTTTTGCAAAATTTTTGTGTCCGTATTGAGGAGAGCTATAGGCCTGTAACTAGAACTTTCAATATTTTTTTTATTTCGTCCTCTGTTATAGGGGCCTCTAGTAAATTGTATTTATCTTCTTCTATTTTTTTTAATCCCAACTCCTGAAAAAAAACTTTAGTTCTCTCCCTTTTCTTGTCTGCCTCGCTCGTTGAGATCTTGTTATTAATAGAATACAGTCTCTCGTAATAATCCTGAAAGGTTTTAGCAATTTCACTAGTTCTATATCTCACATCCCCGTCTGTTGTCTTGATTTTCTCAATATAATTGTTGGTCTTCTTTTTTTTTTAGGGTCTTAGCTAAGTACTTCCCCGGTTTGTTTCCCCCCACATACCTCTCTTTCTATAGTAGGTTGTAGGTTACACGTGTTTCTTGTTCTATTAAATCTCTCATGGCCTCTCTTTTATAGTGGAGTCTTAGGAGCACCTCCTTCCCCCCATCTGATTTATGCAATCGCTCAAGTTCAGATATCTCTTTCATTAATATGAGTTTATCTTCCTTTGTCTTTCTTTTCTTTTCCGCGCCTGCCTTAATCAAAATCCCCCTGATATAGGCTTTGTGGGCCTCCCACACTATGGGCTCTGATACCTCCACTGTTTCATTAGTTTTAAAGTAGAACTCTAATTCATTTGTTATAAGCTTACCTATCTCTTTATCACTTAATAGTTCTTCATTTAACCGCCAGCTAGGACTCTTGTTATGGATCTGTCCTATATTCAATATTAGGCTTACAGGCGCATGATCGGAGAAGGTCATTACCCCAATATTTGAGTCAACGGCCGCCTCCAGCCAGCGATGTTCAATCAAAAAAAAAAATCAAGTCTGGAATAAGTCCCATGCGCGGGGGAGTAGAACGTATAATCCCTACGGTTGGTGCGCCCTCCATACATCCACAAATTGAGACTGGTGCAGTTTCTGTCTCACCCTGTTATTCCAAGCCAAGCTCGTCCCCCGTGAATGGAATGATTTATCCTTTCCTGGATCCAAACAAAGATTGAAATCGCCAGCCATTATGGCCAGTCCTTTCTTAAATTCCGTAAATTCGGCCAGCCTTGCTATCATAAAACTGTTTGGATTTTTATTTGGGCCATATATGTTTGCCAGCGAACATTCGATTCCATTGAGTTTCCCTCTCAGGAACAAGAACCGTCCCTCCGGGTCAGTCCTTCTCTCATGTAAGTCAAACCTTATTCCACTGGCAAACCCTATGGCTACTCCTTTTGCACGGAGTATAGGCGAATCTCCATATAACCAAACTGGAAACTCCTTGGAGAAGATTTTTTGGCTCTTTCCCAGGAAGAGATGTGTTTCCTGAAGAAAAACCACATCAGCTCCAAGGAATTTTAGTTCCTGCAGGATGTTGGCACACTTTATGGGGGAATTCATACCACGTACGTTATATGATATTATTTTTATATTAATCATCTTTGCTTTGAGATACCTATCCTAAGCCCTGCAGCAGATTGGTGTTCAAGATACTTATAGGATGTATTTATTCATTGGGTATTCTTGCCTGACTTCATTCCCTTCCCAATCCCACCTCCCTTTCCCTCCCTCTCCCTTCCTCCTACCCATCCTCCCACCCCTCTCCATCCCCATTGAGGGTAACAGGCCTTCCCATGGCCTAAGAAACCGTGGCCCCTCCAACGCCTCCCGGCACCTCGGTTGTCCCCCTTGAGGTTGAGCTCGAACTGGACGACCCTGGACCCCCCTATAATAGTGGGGGACCCGTGCCTGTCCAAACCCCCCCTCCCCCCCCACTACCCGGGAAATCCAGAGGACCTAAGCATAATTTCAATCTCCCTAATACCTAATTCTACTTTTGCTTATGGTCTTTTCATTTTAAATATTGGTTTCCATGTAAACTGTTCCTCGTGCATTTTGATGTCAACTTTCTTTTCCCACCAGCCCGGGATTTCCAATAATGGCACATCTAGGCGGTTACAGAATTTTTCTGTTTCTTCCGGGAATCTTAAAGTTGCAGAACGGCCTTCTTTACGCCCTATTTGGCAAGCTGGGAAGCCCCAAGAATATTGAACATTATATGCTTTCAACTGCTCCAGTAGTGGTTTCAGGGTTCTTCTCCTGGCCAGCGTCTCTGCTGCCAAATCTGGGAAAATCTGCAAATTTTTGTCTCCCAACTTCACTGGATGGTTCATCTTCAAATATGCCTTGATCTTCTCTTTATCATTGAAGTTATGGAACCTTGCAATGACATCTCTTGGGACCTCACCTCTTATTTCAGCGGGCTTTCTAATCCTATGGATTCTTTCAAACTTAATTTTGCTACGTGAATCTGGAGGGTTTATCATACCCCCAAAAATTTCATCCATTACACCTTGTAAGTCCTCGTTTCCCCCTGGTACCTCTGGTAGGCCTCTGATCCGTAGATTTTTCCTTCTATTCTGGTTTTCTTGGTCCTCCAATCTATACCGTAAATTTCTTTGTTCTTTCTGCATCTCTTCCATCTTCGATTTGAGTTCTTTGATCTCGTCTTCTTGCTTATCAATCCTTGTTTCTGCTTCTTCAACTCTTTTAAGAATGTGATTCATATCTTCGCAGATAGAGCCTATTTCCCCCTTAATAGTTACTTCAAGTTTTGCAAACATTTCTGCCATTTTGCCCTTTGGTTGGTAAAATTTTTTTTTGTTGGGGTTCCATTGTTGTTTACTCAAGTGCTTCGCAACTTGCTGTATTAGTCTCGGCCTCGGCTAGCTGTCTTCTTGTCCCTGTCCTTGGTATACACTACTACTTTTAGTTTCTTTTTGTTTTCCTGGACTATGTTTGCCATTTTCATGTACCATATATTTTCTGATGGTCCCCGGGCTTGCACTTGTCCTAGCTGGGTTAGCAGGATTGGCTGTTGCCCCCCTCGCTGATTTGCCTCTCATTTCTTCCTGCTTACTACACTTAAGGAGGGGCGCCCTCTCCCCATCTACTCATCCCTACCTCCCATCCTACCGCTCCTAATCCATCTATCTTGATCCCAGGCCAGCCCGGGCAGGCTCCCTCAAGTATTACCTTATTTCTAGTGGGCTTTTAGGGGGAAAAAAAAAAGAAATTTATAAGAAATTTAAGAAAGGGAAAAAAAAGAAAAAGTCCCCAGAGAGATTCTCGGGCGGGACCGAGTGGAGATTCCAAATTCCAGAGACCCGATTCTTGTCCGATTGTGGACCGATTGCCCTTAGTTCGATCAGTATATTCATATGACAGTTCACAATTAGGTATTTTTTGCTACTAGTATCCCCACCAACCGGTATACCTGCATCGCACCTCGCTATACCACGTTGTTTAATTTGCCTAGGCGTCCTGTGAGCCAAACTTAATAGTGCGCACAACAGTCCCTCAGACCACCCAGTCCATATAATTATCCATGTGTCGGCACCACCCAACCTTATTTCACCGCCTTTATGCTACTAGTAATTTGCTAAAAAGTTAACTTTGCTTATATCGTTGCCCATCTCCATATCACTCCTCTCATTACGTAGGACCAACTCTGTTCAGTTTGCTTCTGAAGTCATCATTATACAAATTTACTCAGATAAATAAGTGGGCGTTCACGCAATGTGTAATATTAAAGCAGGTGCATGGAAAGTATACGGCTTGATTAGCACATAGGGTTTTTAGAGTTAGAAAGGTTCTTCAAAAATACTCCAGGTCATGGGCTTTCGCTGAATTCATAATACATGATACAATCTATACTCTGCAGTTAATTTGACATAGCTTTGTAGAAATATCCTTGTGACATAGGCAAAAAGCCTCTTTAGATAGTGAAAAAGTCAGAAACTGGTCAGTAATCAAAGTCCACTGGAGTCAAATTCACTTGCCAGACCTTTCCTTCTGTCTTCCTAAGTTTCACTAACCCTGGGATGCAGCGTCAGGTGCCAGATGTCACCCAAGGACACCACACAGGGAAATACCCCCAAAAAAAAAAAAAAAAATCACATTGGCCCCAGCGCCGCGGGTCTCCAGGAACATAAAACTGTCAGTTGCTTGTAGGTAGTTAATATAGGGCTAATTTACGGGTTTGTCACCAAGAATTACCTCTGCACATCCAGCGCATAGCCACTCTAGTATATGAACATACGAGGAAAGGTATAAAAATATTTTAAGTTTGTACTACTTGCCGATCTGCACACTTCAGTTATGCTGATGTTTTTTCGACCATTGTCTCCGGTCTTCTCAGCTGTAGCAGTATAGCACACTTACCCCATTGATTGAATACGTGTGCATTCATCCGGCAACTCCCACCTGCTGCTCCGCTCCTCAGCCCTTCACGAAGCCCTCTTCTCCGGCTCTAGAGCCCTGCAGGTAGCTGGCCCCATGCCGAGACAGCCCCACACAGGTTGCGCCGGGAGAGACAAATAGCAGAAGAGAGTCGGCCCTCGTCAGCGTGCCCTCTCACATCCCGCTCCGACAAGCCGTTCCACCGCCCAGCTCACACAGCAAAGGAGTGGAGGGTCGGAAGGCAGGCGGGAGTCACGATAGAGGGACGGAACCAGATAGACAGGATCTCCAGGCCAGGGAGGGGGGCCAAGGGGGGGATCGAGATGCCGCGGCTCTGCCTAAGCAGAGACCGGCATTACAGGGAGGAGGTTTCCAAGCGTCCCGGGCTTAGCATCGAACCCAGCCTGACGCCCTCATCCGGCTCCTCCCTCGGCCAAGCAGTGGTGGTGTTTTCCTGAACCTATGACTACCGCAGGCAGCTAAAGTATTTACACGTTAGTGTAGTGCGACCTCTGCACAGTGTTCAGCTAAAGCTACCTGTAGAAGGTTGGTGGTGTTTTCCTGATCCTATCACTACCGCAGGCAGCTAAAGTATTTACACGTTAGTGTAGTGCGACCTCTGCACAGTGTTCAGCTAAAGCTACCTGTAGAAGGTTGGTGGTGTTTTCCTGATCCTATCACTACCGCAGGCAGCTAAAGTATTTACACGTTAGTGTAGTGCAACCTCTGCACAGTGTTCAGCTAAAGCTACCTGTAGAAGATTGGTGGTGTTTTCCTGATCCTATCACTACCGCAGGCAGCTAAATTATTTACATGTTAGTGTAGTGCGAGCTCTGCACAGTGTTCAGCTAAAGCTACCTGTAGAAGGTTGGTGGTGTTTTCCTGATCCTATCACTACCGCAGGCAGTTAAAATATTTACACGTTAGTGTAGTGCGACCTCTGCACAGTGTTCAGCTAAAGCTACCTGTAGAAGGTTGGTGGTGTTTTCCTGATCCTATCACTACCGCAGGCAGCTAAAGTATTTACACGTTAGTGTAGTGTGACCTCTGCACAGTGTTCAGCTAAAGCTACCTGTAGAAGGTTGGTGGTGTTTTCCTGATCCTATCACTACCGCAGGCAGCTAAAGTATTTATACGTTAGTGTAGTGCGACCTCTGCACAGTGTTCAGCTAAAGCTACCTGTAGAAGGTTGGTGGTGTTTTCCTGATCCTATCACTACCGCAGGCAGCTAAAGTATTTACACGTTAGTGTAGTGCGACCTCTGCACAGTGTTCAGCTAAAGCTACCTGTAGAAGGTTGGTGGTGTTTTCCTGATCCTATCACTACCGCAGGCAGCTAAATTATTTACACGTTAGTGTAGTGCGACCGCTGCACAGTGTTCAGCTAAAGCTACCTGTAGAAGGTTGGTGGTGTTCTCATACTGTAGGCAGGCAGTTGATTTTGCTAGCTGCAGTATCAATATATATATATATATATATATATATATATATATATATCCCAGCTTAGTGCAGCTACAGGCCATTAGTATGTCTGGAAGGCCAACAAGGAGAGGCAGTCACAAGCCAATAAAAGAGGGCAAGCAGGCTCTGTGTCTAGAGGCAACGGTGCTGGTCGTGGAGACAGTGCATCCTCATCAGCACGTGGCCGTGAGACACGCTTTACCTTTTTTTCGGCAGCTGGCCGTGTTGAGCCGCAACATGCAGAAGACTTGGTCGAGTGGATGACCAAGCCGTCCTCATCCTCCTCATCCTCTCTCACCCATGCTCAGGGTACTTTGTCTGGCAAAGCAGCTGCCAACGCAGCTTCTTCCCTCGACTCAATGGCATTAGTGACTCCTTCCCTAGCCCCACCATGTCCTCCTGAGGAGTCCCTCGAACTGTTTGACCACAGTGTTGGGTACATGCTCCAGGAGGATGCCCAGCGTTTAGAAGGCTCTGATGATGATACTGAGCTAGATGAAGGCAGTAACGTGAGCACGGACAGAGGGGGTGTCCAAGAAGGACAGCAATCTGACAGTCATGCTCCCCCTGCTGCAGCATACTGCCAGGTTTGCTCCAGTGATGAGGAGGGAGGGGATGATGAGGTCACTGACTCAACGTGGGTGCCTGATAGGAGAGGGGAGGAGGAGGAGGCACATCACCAACAAGGCAGGATGCCCTCCAGGGGCCAGCCTAAGGGCAGCACACTGACTGCATCATGCCGCAAAGCTCCGCATATGCAGGGCGCTGCTGTCTCTATTCCAAAAGTTCTTTGGTGTGGGCCTTTATTGAGACGAGTGCATCAGATCACACCGCTGCTATTTGCAACATATGTCTCAAGAGTAACTCGCATGGCCAAAACATCTCCCGCTTGGGCACAACATGCTTGACCAGACATATGTTGACCTGCCATGCAGTTCGTTGGCAAGCGTATCTAAAAGACCCACACCAAAGAACAAAGAGGACCTCTCCTTGCTCCTCATCAGCTGAGATCTCCAACCCCACTATACCTTCAGTCCTCTCTGAGACCTGCACTGAGAGGAATGAAGGTGTAGAATTAGGTGTGTCACAGCCAAGTACTTGTGGGCAATCTGCTTTCGGTACACCGACGTCAGATTGTACCAGGCAAATTTCCCTGCCCCATCTGCTGCACCGCCGAAAGAAGATCGCTCCCAGCCATCCACATGCCCAGCGGTTGAATGCTAGCTTGGCAAAATTGCTAGCACTTTAACTGCTACCTTTTCAGTTGGTAGACACTGCCCCCTTCCGTGAGTTTGTGGAATGTGCGGTTCCTCAGTGGCAGGTACCCATACGCCACTTTTTCTCATGGAAGGCGATTCCGGCTCTCTACCGGCATGTGAAAAGCAATGTCTTGGCCTCGCTGGACAGGGCGGTCAGCGGTAAGGTGCATATTACTGCTGACTCATGGTCCAGCAGGCATGGACAGGGATGTTACCTAAGTTTCACGGCACATTGGGTCACTCTGCTGGCAGCTGGGAAGGATGCAGGACAAGGTGCAGTAATGTTGGAGGTTGTTCCGCCACCACGCCTCCAAAATGCCACTACTAATGATTGTGACACACCTGTCTCCTCCACCCCCTCCTCTTCTTCTTCCTCCATGGCCTCTTCCTGTGCTTTGTCCTCGGAACCAGCGGTGCTCCGTAGGCGTTCAAGGGGCTACGCAAGTACGCAGGCCAAACGATGCCATGCGGTGCTTGAGCTGGTGTGCTTGGGGGACAGGAGCCACACTGGGGCAGAGGTTCTGTCAGCTCTGCAGGGGCAGGTTCAGAGGTGGTTGACGCCACGCCAACTTAAGGCAGGAATGGTGGTTTGCGACAATGGCACCAACCTCCTCTCCGCCCTCCGACAGGGACAACTGACCCATGTGCCCTGTTTGGCTCATGTCCTTAACTTGGTGGTGCAGCGGTTCTTGGGCAGGTACCCGGGCTTACAGGATGTCCTGAGGCAGGCCAGGAAAGTCTGTGTGCATTTCCGCCGGTCATATAATGCCAGTGCTCGGCTGGCAGACCTCTAAAAGGAATTTAACCTGCCCAAGAACCGCCTAATCTGTGACATGCCCACCAGGTGGAACTCAACATTGGCCATGCTGCAGCGGCTGCACACGCAGCAGAGGGCCATCAATGAGTACATGTGTGACTATGGCACCAGGACAGGGTCAGGGGAGCTTGTTTTTTTTTCCCCATGCCAGTGGGCCATGATCGGGATGCATGCACTGTCCTGTCACCATTTGAGGAGGCCACGAGGATGGTGAGCAGTGACAGTGCATGCATCAGTGACACTGACCCCCTTGTCCACCTGTTGGAGCACATGCTGCATGGAATAATGGACAGGGCACTTGAGGCAGAACAGAGGCAGGAAGAGGAGGACTTCCTTAGCTCTCAAGGCCCCCTTTATCCAGACAGTGTTCCTGCGTTCTCGCCGATCACACAGGAAGAGGATGAGGAGGAGGAGGATTGTGTCAGTATGGAGGTGGAGCCTGGCACTCAGCATCAGCAGCAGTCTTTAAGGGATCATTTAGAGTCCCAAGAAACACATGGACTTGTATGTGGCTGGGAGGAGGTGTCTGTGGAGCATGTCGTCCTTAGTGACCCAGAGGACTCCGGACCGAATGCCTCAGCAAACCTACGCTGCATGGCCTCCCTGATCCTGCAAAGCCTGTGGAAGGATCCTCGTATTCGTGGTATCAAGGAGAAGGACCAATACTGGCTGGCAACCCTCCTTGATCCACGTTACAAGGGTAAGGTTGCGGACCTTATCTTGCTGTCGCAGAGGGGGCAGAGGATGAAACATCTTCAGGAGGCCTTGCAGAAAGGTCTGTGCAACGCGTTCCCAGAGACTGGGAGGTTACAAACTCCTGTTTCTGGACAACGTGTTGCTGAGGCTTCGATCAGTCAAAGAAGGAGCGGTGGAGAAGGTGGCCGTTTGACCGATGCGTTCAGACAATTTTTTAGTCCGCAGCCCCAAGGTATGATCGGTTCCAGCAACCATCGCCAGCGTCTGTTTTACATGGTGCAGGAATACCTAGGGGCAAGATCTGACTTGGACACCTTTCCCACCGAAAATCCTCTGGGTTACTGGGTCTTGAGGATGGATCACTGGCCAGAGCTTGCACAGTATGCAATTGAGCTACTGGCCTGTCCTGCATCCAGCGTTCTTTCGGAACGCACATTCAATGCTGCTTTGTAACCGATCACAGGGTGCGTCTGTCCACCGACTCGGTCGATCGACTGACCTTCATAAAAATGAATCAGTCTTGGATCACTACCAGATACCAAGCACCTGATGCTGATGTAACTGAATAATTTTTTTTGTTAATGTCAGATCCCTTCAAAGACTGCCTATGCTGATGCTGAGTGACTATCCTGGCATGCTGAGTAATTATCCTCTTCCTCCTCAATGATCATGCTGATAGCTTGTAAGGACAATTTTGGTTCTGGGCGCCGCCACCAGTGCCTAAGGTCCAATTTTTAAGCCCCTGTTTAACAGGGGCATGTAATTACAATTTTTGATGCAATTCTTTGCAGCAGGGCTAGTTCCTGCACTCCAACTAGAGTATCTGTGAGGGGTTGCAGTGTTGTGGCACCAGCACCAGTGCCTAATGCCCAATTTTTCAGCCCCTGTTTAACAGGGGCATGTAACTACAATTTTTGTTGCAATACTTTGCAGCAGGGCTCGTTCCTGCGTTCCAACTAGAGTATCTGTGAGGGGTTGCAGTGTTGTGGCAACAGCACCAGTGCCTAAGGCCCAATTTTTCAGCCCCTGTTTAACAGGGGCGTGTAATTACAATTTTTGATGCAATACTTTGCAGCAGGGCTCGTTCCTGCGTTCCAACTAGAGTATCTGTGAGGGGTTGCAGTGTTGTGGCAACAGCACCAGTGCCTAAGGCCCAATTTTTCAGCCCCTGTTTAACAGGGGCTTGTAATTACAATTTTTGATGCAATACTTTGCAGCAGGGCTCGTTCCTGCGTTCCAACTAGAGTATCTGTGAGGGGTTGCAGTGTTGTGGCAACAGCACCAGTGCCTAAGGCCCAATTTTTCAGCCCCTGTTTAACAGGGGCGTGTAATTACAATTTTTGATGCAATACTTTGCAGCAGGGCTTGTTCCTGCGTTCCAACTAGAGTATCTGTGAGGGGTTGCAGTGTTGTGGCAACAGCACCAGTGCCTAAGGCCCAATTTTTTGGCTCCTGTTCAACAGGGACATGTAATTAGAATTCTTGATCTAATATTTCACAGCAGGGCCCGTTTCTGCACCCACCAAGAGTAACTGTGAGGACTTACAGTGTTGTGCCACCAGCACCACCACCACCACAACCACCAAAGGCCCAATTTTTCTGGCCCTGTTCAACAGGGGCATGTAATTACAATTCTTGATCTAATATTTCACAGCAGGGCCCGTTTCTGCGCCCACCAAGAGTAACTGTGAGGACTTACAGTGTTGTGCCACCAGCACCACCACCACCACCAAAGGCCCAATTTTTCTGGCCCTGTTCAACAGGGGCATGTAATTACAATTCTTGATCTAATATTTCACAGCAGGGCCCGTTTCTGCGCCCACCAAGAGTAACTGTGAGGACTTACAATGTTGTGCCACCAGCAACACCACCACCACCACCACCAAAGGCCCAATTTTTCTGGCCCTGTTCAACAGGGGCATGTAATTACAATTCTTGATCTAATATTTCACAGCAAGGTCTGTTTCTGCGCCCACCAAGAGTAACTGTGAGGACTTACAGTGTTGTACCACCACCAAAGGCCCAATTTTTCTGCCCTGTTCAACAGGGGCATGTAATTACAATTCTTGATCTAATATTTCACAGCAGGGCCCGTTTCTGCGCCCACCAAGAGTAACTGTGAGGACTTAAAGTGTTGTGCCACCAGCACCACCACCACCACCAAAGGCCCAATTTTTCTGACCCTGTTCAACAGGGGCATGTTATTACAATTCTTGATCTAATATTTTCACAGCAGGGCCCTGTGAAGGCTTACAGTGTTGTGGCCACAACAACACCTAAGGCCCAGATTTCTGCTGAGTATATAGGGCAGGCCCCTACTTTCAAACATCCAACTTACAAACGACTCCTACTTGCAAACGGAAGGAGACAACAGGAAGTGAGATGAAATCTACCCCATAGGAAAGGAAATTCTCTCCTGTAAGAGTTAATATGGGAAAAACTTTTCTCCTTTACACTAATTCTTTATCGCCAATCCTTGTTTCACTAAAACCCCCAAATTTTCAAAAAACATTTGTCATTGGGACAAAACGTAAGGTGAAATGTTCTGAAGAGGAGCACAGACAGCAAATCAAATGTCACAGGGGTGATAACCCTTCCCTATGTTTTCCAAAAAGCTTAAAAACAGATTTTTTGGCTGGAGCTACACTTTGAAAATGCACCAGTTCAAAATTACAAACAGATTCTACTTAACAACAAACCTACACTCCCTGTCTTGTTTGCACTGCCTGTATCCTGCTGTTCAGAGTATATATGCCACGTACCTGGTAGGTTTGAGCCTGAAGTGCACAGAAAGACCTCCCTTACAGCTCCTACTCCTGTTCCCCTGGAATGGAGACAGAGGGCCCAGGAGTGAGGAGTGGTATGGGTGCCTGGCAGGATCAACAGTCACCGGAAGTTCAGGAGTGGTGGCACCCTCTGGAACCTGAAGCTGAAGAGGAGACTAGAATGCAGGGAGGACCCGGAACCACAGCAGGTAGGTAAGCAGGACTGGAACCAGGAACAAGCAGCAGGTAGTAGACTGGAACGCTGGACTGGAACCAGGAACAAGCAGCAAGTAGTAGCCTGGAACACTGGACTGGAACCAGGAACAAGGCAGCAGGTAGTAGACTGGAACGCTGGACTGGAACCAGGAACAAAGCAGCAGGTAGTAGCCTGTAATGCTGGGCTGGAACCAGGAACAAGCAGCAGGTACTAGTCTGGAACGCTGGACTGGAACCAGGGACAAGGCAGCAGGTAGTAGACTGGAACGCTGGACTGGAACCAGGAACAAAGCAGCAGGTAGTAGCCTGGAACACTGGACTGGAACCAGGAACAAGCAGCAGGTAGTAGTCTGGAACGCTGGACTGGAACCAGGAACAAGGCAGCAGGTAAACAGACTGGATACTGGTATCAGACAGAGGGATGGTCAAACAAGCCGGAGGTCGGTATCGGTCGAGCAGCAGAGGTACCAGGGATTACACAGAGGGATGGTCAGGCAAGCCAAGAGGGTCTGGTGCAGGCGGATAGCAGGATGGTCTAACAGGAAGCCGGGTCAGATAGCAGAGTACACAGATCAGATCAGGTTAAGGCACACGGAACGCTGTAGAGCAGACAGCGGGGATTGAGTGTGACAGGCCGGTTTACAGCACCCGCGAATGCGCGCGCATGCGCAGTGGAACCCGTGCCCGATTACTGGCAGGATCTTCATGACATTGCCCCCCCCCCAAGGGGCAGCCTCCGGATACCCCTTTGAAGAAATTTCTCTGGATGGGATCTTTTAAAAGATTGCAACAGATCTTCAGCATGAATATTATCCTTAGGTTCCCAAGAATTTTCTTTTGGGCCAAACCCCCTCCATTTTATCAGAAATTGATTTTGGTTACCTCTTTTCCTATGGTCCACGATAGCCTCCACCTCGAATTCCTCCTCCCCATCTACCAAAATTGGATCAGGAGGATCCGTGCTTCGGCCTGGAAATGGATTAGAAATAGAGGGTCTGAGCAGGGACACATGAAATACTGGATGCACTTTTAGTGAATCCAGAAGTTCAAGTTCGTATGCCACCTCATTAATTCTCCCCTTGACAGGAAATGGTCAAAGAAACTTGGGACCCAATTTCTTTGAGGGGCAAGCCATCCTGAGATTTACTGTAGATAACCATACCTGGTCCCCGGGTGTAAGTAACAGCTCACCTCGCCTCTTCTTATTGAAGGTTGCTTTATTATATTCCTGGGTCCTGGTCATGGTCTCCTGCAAAACTTGGTTGTTGGAAGTAAAGAAGTCCAACCTCTCCTGAACTGCGGGTACTGTGCACTCTGGAAGAGAATTAGGCAAAAATGAAGGGTGGAAACCATAATTTGCAAAAAATGGAGTTTGTTTGATAGCGGAATGAATAGAATTGTTGTAGGCGAATTCAGCCAATGGGAGAACAGAAATCCAATCATCTTGGGCAAAAGAAGAAAAACAGCGTAAATATTGTTCAAGAGTCTGGTTTGTTCTCTCTGTTTGCTCATTAGTCTGGGGATGATAAGCAGATGAAAATGAGAGTTCAATGTTCAATGTTTTGCACAGAGACCTCCAGAATCGGGAGGTAAACTGTACCCCCCGATCTGAAACGATATTAACCGGTATCCCATGGAGCCTGATGACTTCTTTAATGAATGCCTGTGCCGTTTCTGTAGCTGAGGGGGTGCCCTTCATTGGGACAAAGTGGGCCATTTTCGACAACCGGTATACTATGACAATAATTGAGGTGAAGCCCCCAGCCGGAGGTAATTCCACAATAAAGTCTATAGAAAGCATCTTCCGAGGCCTATCTGGGACAGGTAATGGCTTTAGCAATCCCCATGCCTTGGTTCTGTGCCCCTTGTTCCTGATACAGGTGGTACAGGACTCAACAAATTTCCTACAATCTTCGCGTAACTGAGGCCACCAGAAGGTACGCTGTACCAGATCAGTGGTCTTAGCCACGCCAAAATACCCAGCCAATGCATGATCATGACAGAGTTCTAGTACTGAAACTCATAGTGTTTCAGGTATAAAGATCCTATTCTCGTGCCACAGTAACCCATTCTTAACTTGGAGTTCTGACCTAATGGAAGATCCCAATTCCGCGGAAGCCTGCTTAATCTGGGAAAGCAGGTCTCCCTGAAGAAAAAGAAAACTCCCCGGGGACAGAATGGTGTCCGGAGGGGAAACCTCTTGAGACTTGTGAAACATGCTGGATAGGGCATCAGGTTTGGTATTTTTGGAGCCAGGGCGGTAAGTGACATGAAAGGAGAACCTGGAGAAAAAGAGAGCCCACCTGGCTTGACGTGGCTTCAACCTTTTTGCAGATCTCAAATACTCCAGGTTCTTATGATCTGTAAAAATTAAGACTGGATGAGCGGCACCCTCCAGCAGATAGCGCCACTCCTCCAACGCTGATTTGATTGCCAACAACTCTCTGTCACCTACATCATAATTTCTCTCTGCCGTGGACAATTTACGAGAGAAGAAGGCCACAGGATATAACAGGGCCTTAGTTCCCTGTCTTTGGGACAACACTGCCCCTACTGCAATTTTGGATGCGTCCACCTCTAGTACGAATGGCAGAGAGGAATCTGGATGTTTTAGTACGGAGGTAAACCAGGAACAAAGCAGCAGGTAGTAGCCTGGAATGCTGGACTGGAACCAGGAACAAGCAGCAGGTAGTAGTCTGGAACGCTGGACTGGAACCAGGAACAAGGCAGCAGGTAAACAGACTGGATACTGGTATCAGACAGAGGGATGGTCAAACAAGCCGGAGGTCGGTATCGGTCGAGCAGCAGAGGTACCAGGGATTACACAGAGGGATGGTCAGGCAAGCCAAGAGGGTCTGGTGCAGGCGGATAGCAGGATGGTCTAACAGGAAGCCGGATCAGATAGCAGAGTACACAGATCAGATCAGGTTAAGGCACACGGAACGCTGTAGAGCAGACAGCGGGGATTGAGTGTGACAGGCCGGTTTAAATAGCCCGCCTGGCACTAGCGGGAGTGTGCGCGTGCGTGCCCGTGCGTGACAGCACCCGCGAACACGCACGCGTGCCCGTGCGTGACAGCACCCGCGAACACGCGCGCATGTGCAGTGGAACCCGTGGCCGTGTCCCCGTGCGTCTGGATCGCCGATTACTGGCAGGATCTTCATGACAATATAGGGCCTGGGGGCCCCACACCTTTCCTTTTTTAATTTGGGTGCGGGGTTCCCCTTAATATCCATACAAGACCCAAAGGGCCTGGTAATGGACTTGGGGGTACCCATGCCGTTTGTCTCACTGATTTTCATCCATATTGCCAGGACACGACATTACATTAAAGCTGCAGGCAGTTTTAAATGACTTTTTTTCCTTTAAAAATTTCATTTTGTGCAGGGACTGTTCTAAGCACGGGAAACATGCGCTACTTTACAGGCATACTATAGACACCCCCCAGGTACGATATTTAAAGGAATATTTCACTTTTTTTTTTTTTTTACTTTAAGCATCATTAAAATCACTGCTCCCGAAAAAATGGCCGTTTTAAAAAGTTTTTTTTGCATTGATACATGTCCCCTGGGGCAGGACCCGGGTCCCCAAACCGTTTTTAGGACAATACCATGAAAACTAGCCTTTAAAATGAGCACTTTTGATTTCGAACGTTCGAGTCCCATAGACGTCAATGGGGTTCTAACGTTTGTGCGAATTTTTGGTCCATTCGCAGGTTCTGGTGCGAACCGAACTGGGGGGTGTTCAGCTCATCCCTAGTGGCAGACAGGAGGAGGTGAGGGTAAGTGTCAGCCAGGAGGTGGGGGTAAGTGTCAGCCAGGAGGTGTGGGGTAAGTGTCAGCCAGGAGGTGGCCAGGCCCAGTAGCCTCACCCAATCCCAGGTGCCTCCCTTCCGCCTTACAACAAAAAGGGCCAGGAAGGGGAGTAACATCAAGGAGGCAGCACTGGGCCTCATTAAGAAGGCTAATGCAGTCCTGAAAAGACCCCCCGACGCTGAAGAGGCCTATGGCTGCTATGTAGCTGCAAAATTGCAGCAAATAGAGGAGGGACAATGCCTCATCTGTGAGAAGATTATTTTTCAGGCCCTTCATAAGGGGTTGAGGGGACAAAAGACTGATAACCTACGCTTATGTGCGCTCGCCCATCCTCCTCCTCCTCCTGCCACAAGTCCATCTCCAGAGCCACAGCCTCCAAGGAAGGCTGCAGGGAAGCGTGGAAGGAAGGCTGCAAGGAAGACATGAAAGTGATGGCCTAGGTTCAGTCTGGTCTGACAGAAGACACAGGCTGTTGTAGTACCACAGCCTGGGGACATATATGTCATCTGCTGCTGTTCCTGATCTCTGGGAGTCCTGGACCAGATTGTGCTCCCTATTATATGGACTTCTCAGGCTACCAATTTTTATTCACAAAGAGTTGATGTGTGCCCTGGGGTACAAAGGCTTTCCAAACTCAAGCAGTTTCTCCAGCGTTGCCTTCCTCTTTATTTTGTTATGAGCCAGATTTCTTTATAAGAAAATATTTGCCTATGTGTTTTTCTTCAAACAGAACTGTTTGTTTGTGAGTAGGCAGGTACATTTCCAAAATACAATGTCAAATTAACAAGAGACACCAACCAACCTCCTTGAGCTTTAAAAATACAAGATAATAATGTTGTGGAAATCTAAAAAAAAAAAAAAAAAATATGGAGATCACTAAAAATAATTTAAAAAGTATCAAAAAAACAGGAGATCTTGATTAAAAAAAAAAAAAAAAGATGACTATAAAAAATAATTCTAAACATTATTATGGAGATCTGGCTTTAAAAACAAAAAAGATTATTCAGGAGAGCACGAGAAATAATAAAGAAATCAGTTTGTCAGAACTCTGTGTAAATATCAGCAGGAAAAGAAATTCATTATTCTAGCATTATAAAGAACAAAGTAATGCGCTGCATTAAAAGATCCATTAATTTGCAGCGTGACTAATGTGCTATCTCCATTACGAACGTCATTTACCAGACCGATCGCTTCCGTCACTTACTTAAATCTGAGCATGCATGGTTTTTTTGCCATATACAGACGAACGGCATTTCCGATAGAAACTTTTTCTGTCTGAAAAATAGAGAACCTGCTCTCAATCTTTTGCTGGTGGAAATGCCGCCAGCAAAAGTCCGATGGAGCATACACACAGTCGCAATTTCCGACCAAAAGCTCACATCGGACTTTTGCTGGCATAATTTCTGATCGTGTGTACAAGGCATTAGGCTTTTTGGTACACACCCATGTCTTGCCAAACTGCCGCTACTATTTTCCTTCAAGCGTGTTTCAGGGTGTTCTTGTACTTATACACCTCCTAGCCTCCGAACCTATTTCGCCTTTTGTTATTTTGTTCAATATGCTCTGGTATTTGCCTACCCTTCTTTGCCTGTTAGGAAGATAGCCCTCCTACACTATTCTCTTCTTGATTTTGTATGGTCAATTTCATGCTCCAGTTCTCTAAGTTATAATTTGTCATGTTTATGTACAGTATCTTTCAGACTATTGTCTGTACATTTCCTTTTTGTCAATAAAATTTTTGAACAAGAAATTTGTTTTATATGGATTTTTCAGTGCATAAAATTTGATTGTTTTGGTGTTTTATAAAAACATTCTTTTTAGCACCTTGAAAGTCCAATTAGGTGTCCTCAACTTTATGAATATATTAAATGTGCTCTGACCATGTATCAGCCCTTAGTCTGTTACTGTAGTTTCACACCCAAACACTTTGTAATGCACTGCAAGGGCTTTTGAACTTAGGGCAGCTGGCTTAAAATTACTAATAATGGGGGAATTGTTATGTGCTAGCCCACTCACTATAAAGGGGGCTTATTTGTCTATTTATTTTATTTTGTAGTTAGTTTAAGGTCTAATGTTTCAGTCACAGTCTGAAATTAAAGCCATTTATTACATAATGTGTTTTTGGATTGTGAAAAATAGAAGGAACACCCTTGAAAAAAGAGGTAAGTCATACATCCACCGTCCACGCAGTTTGCATCATTACATAAACATACACTTTTAAAACTACTATTTTTCAAAACACAAAAAATACATACATACATTCTAGTTTGTCGTAAATAAATATTTATTTTGCCTTAATAAATAAATACAAATAAATGATACATTTAAATTATTAAATAACTTAAAAAACATTGGCAACTATAAATCATGCAATGATTCAGTGACTAATTTAGAAAAATAAATATGTGCAAGAGAAAATACAAAATATAAACTTTTTTTTTTTTTTTTTTTTAGATATCAACTCAAAAAAAACCTCAACTGAAAAAAATTGTCAATCATAAATTACGATTCAGTGACTAAATTAGCTAAATAAATAGACATAAGAGAAAAAAACATTTTTTTTAGTTATCAACTCAAATAGTGCTTTTCCATCCAGTGAAACAGTATGTTCAGTTCACCAATAGCTTTAATAGCAGCTGCTTTCATTTCCATCTAAAGAAAAAACAAATAAAGTTGTACTTGTTTTGACTGAGAAAAGACACACACCCATCAAGTTCATCTTTTCAAAAATCCAACATTTTTGGTCCAAAGTTAGTAAAATGAGATGTGACACTTAGGGAATTAATATATTACGGGAGCCATGGTGAAAGGGCCACTGCCTGTATTATGTTTGTGTGGTGGTGGTGGTGTTGCGTGATTGACTGAATCAGGATACTGACAGGTACAGCAGAGCTGTTGTTAAAGATAGTCATGCAATCCAGAACATTAGTTCTCATCACTTACAGTTCATTTGCAGGTATGTGCTGGTGTAGAGGTCTCAACACCAATTACAGATGTAAGGACTTTTGCTCCCCCCATCTACGTTCTTTCACTAACAATCATATTTCTTCTGAACAACAGCCTCCTCTCTAACTTAACTGGTACTATGACGGATGGTACTGCTGATATTATTCTGATATTCTGCCTGGCTGTGTCTGTCTTCAGTACTTTCTGAGTCTCTGGTCCCGAATAAGCCTGCCAGCAGCAAAATCAGAGTGAAATCAGAAGCACACTTAACTGCTTCTCGTCTGCCCATAGTACATAAACGGCCAGATGGGAGAAAGGCAAGTGCGGTGTACGAGCACTTGAACAGTAGTAAACAATGATGTAATTGTTTACTACTGTGTGAGCTCTTTGAATGGTCACAGAGATCACATGGTACCAGGGCCAAGTTGGGAAAATAAATATATACAGTATCTCACAAAAGTGAGTACACCCCTCACATTTTTGTAAATATCTTATTCTATCTTTTCATGTGACAACACTGAAGAAATTACACTTTGCTATAATGTAAAGTAGTAAATGTACAGCTTGTAAAAAAGTGTAAATTTGCTGTCCCCTCAAAATAACTCAACACACAGCCATTAATGTCCAAACTGCTGGCAACAAAAGTGAGTATACCCCTGAAAGTGAAAATGTCCAAATTGGGCGCAAAGTCTCAATATTTTGTGTGGCCACCATTATTGTCCAGCACTGCCTTAACCCTCTTAGGCATGGAGTTCACCAGAGCTTCACAGGTTGCAACTGGAGTCCTCTTCAACTCCTCTATAAAAACATCATGGAGCTGGTGGATGTTAGAGACTTTGCGCTCCTCCACCTTCCTTTTGAAGATGCCCTACAGATGCTCGATAGGGTTTAGGTCTGGAGACATGCTTGGCCAGTCCATCACCTTTACATTCAGCTTCTTTAGCAAGGCAGTGGTCGTCTTGGAGGTGTGTTTGGGGTCATTATCCTGTTGGAATACTGCCCTGCGTCCCAGTCTCCGAAGGGAAGGGATCATGCTCTGCTTCAGTGTGTCACAGTACATGTTGGCATTCATGGTTCCCTCAATGTACTGTAGCTCCCCAGTTCCGGCAGCACTCATGCAGCCCCAGACCATGACACTCCCACCACCATGCTTGACTGTAGGCAAGACACACTTGTCTTTGTACTCCTCACCTGGTTGCCGCCACACACGCTTGACACCATCTGAACCAAATAAGTTTATCTTGGTCTCATCATACCACAGGACATAGTTCCAGTAATCCAAGTCCTTAGTCTGCTTGTCTTCAGCAAACTGCAGGCTTTCTTATGCATCATCTTTAGAACAGGCTTCCTTCTGGGACGACAGCCATGCAGACCAATTTGATGCAGTGTGTGGCGTATGGTCTGAGCACTGACAGGCTGACCCCCCACCCCTTCAACCTCTGCAGCACTCATACATCTATTTCACAAAGACAACCTCTGGATATGATGCTGAGCACGAGCACTCAACTTCTTTGGTCGATCATGGCGAGGCCTGTTCTGAGTGGAACCTGTCCTGTTAAACCACTGTATGGTCTTGGCCACCATTCTGCAGCTCAGTTTCATGGTCTTGGCAATCTTCTTATAGCCTAGGCCATCTTTATGTAGAGCAACAATTCTTTTTTATAGATCCTCATAGAGTTCTTTGCCATGAGGTGCCAATGCTTAACTTCCAGTGACCAGTATGAGAGAGTGGGAGCGATAACGCCAAATTTAACACACCTGCTCCCCATTCACACCTGATACCTTGTAACACTAACGAGTCACATGACACCAGGGAGGGAAAATGGCTTAATGGGCCCAATTTGAAAATTTTTACTTAGGGGTGTTCTCACTTTTGTTGCCAGAGGTTTAGACATTAATGGTTGTGTGTTGAGTTATTTTGAAGGGACAGCACATAAAAACCCAATAAAATACATTTACGTTTTTGGTTGTAACATGACAAAATGTGGAAAATGTTGAGGGGTGTGATGTCTTTTTCAAGTTACTGTATACCTTGATTTGGTTATTTTTACCAAAGAGTTTTTATAACAGGAACTAAGAACTTTTTTTTTTTTCAAACTTTTCAGCCCAGTGGTGATTAACCTCTCTGGCAGTATGATTATTTCAGATTTTTGATGCTGAAAGCGGTACCATTATTTTGCATGGAAATTTGGCGTTTTATATTGTAGGCCTGTATTTCTTAGGAATAACTCACTTAAATCTGTCCAAACATGAGTCTAATAGACATCCCGGGTATGATAAAGTTTGAAAAACAAAATCATAAATTATAATATAATAAATAACTATAAATAATTATAAGAAATAATAATATAATAATAATAAAAAATATTCAATAATGTAATCAAATCAAAAACACTGAAATTTGCTCAGTTGCAAGAATTGTCGCTGTCATTACTTTCAGTGTTTGATCACGAATTTCCCCACAAACCACTATCGCTCAATTCTGCAAGTGATTCTAATTTATTATCGCTGTTCTCTAGCTGGTCTAAAAGCACTTTTGATGTAAACGGACATTTTTTGGTTGCTATGGACAATTTCCACCTTCCTGGAAGAAAGAATAGTGTTTATAATATAAAACTGCATGCAGGGCACTGGACAAACCACTAGGGACAAAGGGGATGTGTAATTATTTGATACAGTACTGTAATCTGTAAGATTACAGTATACTGTATCTACACTGTGTTTTTTTTTACTTTTTGAATTTGACGCCGAACTCCGTCCCTGTGCGTCGCAGGGAAAGGAGCTCGGCACTGTGAATCGAGCGAGACACAAGACACGGCGGCTCGCAGATCACTGCGGGAAGACATCGCAGGATCCAGGGGACAAGGTAAGAAAGCTCTTCCTGGATCCTGCAATGCGATCCTGAGTCTGGCTCGGGGTTACCGCTTTTGGTACTGAAATCTCACCCCGAGCCAGACTCGGGAATACCGCCAGGGGGGTTAAATACCACCAAAAGAAAGCTCTATCTGTCATTCAATGTATGACAGTGCTGAAAGCTGAAAATTGGCCTGGACTGGAAGGGGATTGAACTTGAGGTGGTTAATCTATTTCAGTGACTCAAATTATACTCATGACATTGGATTTAAGTGAGATCTAATGACAACCAGGGACCAGCATTTTCAGAAGCAGCAGTTACAAATGAGATAATCCATAATTCATCATTTAAATTTTTCTTTAACCTTAACACTTAACCCCATAAAATACACCACACTTAACTTTCTCCAACAAAAGTTAACACAACTTTCCACCCCAAACACCTAAACCTAGCTTTTATTTTAGCATTTAACCTTAACCATTCAGCCTAGCACTGAACTAAATTAAACCCTAAACCAAGTCCTAAATACTCAGGTTATCCCACGCTATGAGCATCTGCAGCAAATTCTTACTTACTGTTGCCAGTTCTGTGCCAGAAAGACACAATCACTGAGCTGGCAGTGGCCAAAGCTGGTAATCTTAAAGTGTAGAAAAAAATTTGGTTGGTGGAATTTTGGCCTACATTTTTGTATAGCAATAGCGCTGAATTTTTATATTGTGGCCCAAGCTATTTTTCTGCACTTAAATTTTTTGCATCTGTGTTTTAACCATTTATATATTTTTCATCAGATATAACTTAATACCTTAAAGTAGTCATCCTTGAACTTCTTCATAACAGCATGGGACTTAGCACCACAGGGGCATCTTAAGGTAGTGTGCTGTTAAGAAAACGTTTTAGCTAATTAAAATGCATCAATTCTGGAAATGACCAGACAGATTAATAATGACCTTTAGTGGTGTAAAGCAGTATTAAACTCAAAACCCAAAATGTAATATATTGTCCATTCATTAGATGTGGTGGTTGCATTAGTTTCTTTTTAGGCTTTTTTTCATCTTTTCACCTGGTGATCTGGCCAGTAACACAACTCCTGTGTGCCCCCAGTATGGATGAAGGAGCACAGGGGGTACCTTTGGACAGTCCATTGTCACTCTGGGGGTAGGGGGGTGTTAGATGTACTAGCAGATTTAAATACACTAGCAAGTTGAAGCCAAAGTTTAGTTACGCCAACAATTGTTTTTCCTTTTGCAATAAAAGTTTTACTGATCATTGTAAGTACCCCTTTCAATGGTAAATGGTTTGTCTCATGCCTGCAAACTGCTACCGTGCAAGAGAGCTTATTCTGTTGAAAAACAACAGACTTACTGGCCAGATCACCATGTATAAATAAAGAAGCCTGAAAAAAGAGCTAATGCAGCCATCATGTCTACGAATTGGTAAACTTCATTGTAATAAACAGTTGCTTTTGTATTTAATACTGCTTTGATGTCTAAGGTGTAATAATACTTACACATTCTTTCAGTGATTTATTTACACCTAATATGGAATTGGCCAAGTGAGTAACATCTTGATGTTGCTGGAATAAAGCAGATTCTAATTCTGGAAATATATTGGAGATATAGAAATTTCCTAATCTGAGCAGAAAGCAGCATCTTTCAGATGGCTAAATTAGGAGACAAAATCCACAAAGACAAATAACTCATAAGTATCATTCTTGAATGTATAATGTTAAACACACAAAATATATTATAAACTTACCTGTATATGTTTTAGTTCATTTGACTTTAGTAGGCTGACATCTGTAATTAGGTCTTTGTTATGCTGCAAAATCAAATTGTCATACACAAATGTTATTATTATTATTATTATTTCTTTGCCAGTGAAGTTTTATTTGCCATAGAGGGCCCAAATGGCTATAAGAAACCTGACCAAAGTTCTCTATTCCAAAACTGGAGAAGAAAGTTATTGCTTTAAGTACACAAACTTATTTTAGTAAAGCATCACGCATATTCCTGCTTCAGCTTTGTGCTCAGTTTGTGTAATAAAAAATAAAAATAGTGTTCCAAATACTGTATTTCCAGAAACTTACATTTATGCCAGTTTAACACCATATTGCTGTATTAAAGGTTTTCTATGTTTGGGCTCCGCAGTAGCTAGGCAATTCTGGCTGTTTGCACTCATAGCCTGTCCACACTTGTGCGAACACAGACATCACATGTGATTTGCACCCGCACTGCGGTGACGATCGCATGTGATGTCTGTGCAATGCGAGTTCAGCCATACAGTTGTATGGCTGAACTCGCATTGAATTTGCAGGAAGATAATGCAGGGACTTTTTTTCCCCACACTGGAATCGAATCGCATGGGTGTTCGCACTGCAATCTGTGAACCGATCTGGGGGTGTCATTAACATTGTATTGACACCCGCAGCGGTTCGCAGAGGGCAGTGTTAATTGCCAGCGGGAGAGATGCGATGTGGGAACCGGCACTGGAATCGCGATAGTTCCCACATCGCTACAGTGTGAACCTAGGCTAAAAGTGTATGTGAACACCAACAGTAAACTTCTTTTAATTTCAGTACACCCTTTTGGTCTGCTAATTATAATATCAAAAGCATTTTGTTATATCTGTTAAATAAATGCAAAAAATACCCTTCCAGAAATCCAGTCATGTCCTGAGTCATGTGTACTCCGCAGTGTTATCCTAACCTTTATTAGTCATATCTAAGTTCTTCTTTGTGAACTATAGACTACCTATCTCTGTGTTATGGGGATGAAAGGAGAAAGGTGTTCTGTATTTCTAACACACTTCCTGTCCTAGCATGATACAGTGAGTGAGTGAGCATTGTCACCTTGCCAGGATGACCATGTGAAAACAAAGGAAATAATCTTGAAAAAAAAAGAAAACTAATGCAACCACCACATCTAAGGACTGGTAATCTGCAATACAGTATATACTTTTTTAATCTAAGGACTGGTAATCTGCAATACCGTATATACTTTTTTTTTGTTTTTTGTATTTTAATTCACTGTATTCACTGATTTGGATGGAATGGTTTCTGAGGCTTTTTAAAAGAAAATAATTTTTTACAAATATCTAATCCAAACGTGTACTGGGTATGTATGCTTTATCATTTTGAGGCTTGTGGACAATGCTCAAGTCTTATGTGAAGCATGTTACTATGAACATTATAAGCTGCTGGCTACAACAACTGAAACATATGTTATGTTTATAACCTCCTAACTACTTAAAGAATGAGCACTCCTATCCTCCTAAATGTTCTAGGATATATTATTACAATAGGCAGAGAGTTTTGTTTGAAGAAAATTTTTTGCAACTGGCAAAAGTATTACAACTAAATAAGAGAGAAAAAAACCCCATCATAATGAATGCAGACATTGTAGTTGAGTGCTATAATCTAGAATGTTATAGATTTGCTTTTAAGTAGTCGAGTAAACTAAGCCAGTAGCTTAGAATTAATGCAAAAATATAATTTAATTGTCTATTCTAATGAAAAATGATGGCCAATGTACAAAAAACATAACGAAGCAAGTACACAGACAAAGTAACCATACCTATTTACACTTACCAACATTTCTTTGAGTGTCCCAAAATATCTTTCAAATTCTCTGATATCAGCAGTAACAGAACAATAAAAATTTTTTGCATTCAACGATGGCATTCTTAGGAGAAAGACCACAATAAAAAGATGAAGGAGGCCAATAGATAATGATTCCATATCAATGTGGAAAAATGAACGTTACCTGGAACAGTGCATACATAATTATTTGTAATTTGTACGTATGCTTGCAAGAGACTAGTTGTAAAATAAATGTTGGATCAAAATGGTAGAAAACAAAATCAAAGCAAAAAAATACACATAAAATAACATCAGTGAAATAACTGAATATTATATAGTATTGTTATATGGAATAAAGTAGTAGTAGTAGTGTTTGCTGCAATGTTTCATTTGCTTGTAAAGCTAAGAGAAAAGTTAAATATAGCTGATTCAATGCAGAAAACCAATGCTGAGCACCTTACCTAAGCTTAGTTTCTACAAGTAAAAATGTTGGGAATAGTGGTTATAAGTGTAGGTTGTATTTCTCTCTTATATACTAAGGTACACTTCCTCAATTTTCAAGGTATGAATTTGTAGCACCTGTATGTGTTTCTGCAGATTTGGAAAAAATTCCCATTCTTGACTTACGGTACGTCCTTCATCAAGTCTTATAATAACATGTAAAATCTAGAAACCAGAAGAATTGTTTTGGTAGTAATCATGACACATGAAAATTTCCAGGAAAATGAACACACTTTTAAAATAATTTTACAATCTATGTATATTATTTTAATATTTCAAAGAGCATGTGAGAAATAATTAAAGTGGTTGTAAAAGCTAAAGGTTTCTTTGCATTAAATAAGTTCACCTTTGTAACATGTTACACCTGTGTTTAGTGTGTAACATTTTACAGTACGGCACCTGACTGCACTCCCCTCACCCCCTAATGTAACAGCAGGTGGGAGATCTTCTCCCTGCACCAGCTGTCACAATTTAAATACAGTGTGGCTGTGCGTGCTCCACACAGCCACATCATGAACTACAATTACTAATTGAAAAACGGTGTGTATTTGCGCTGCTTAAAACAGATAGCCTAATTATATGACCAATATTTGGTATTAAGTGAACATAATCATAGCTGCTTAAACATATTATAAAAAATCTTTCATATCATATTCATATAACATCAACCCCTTATACACTTAATGACATAAAAAAATCCAAAACATGAAAAACAGCAATAAAGTGAAAGTAGCATTCCCTCATGAGCTTTGTGCTACAATTCAAACACGTGTCAGTGTTTAGGGCCCTTCACCCTTAAAAATGATGTGCTTCGCTAAAAAGATTCCAAAAAGTCTCTAATTTATATCCAAAAGCATAAGGAAAAAAAAGTGCAAGTGTTGAGGGCTCTTCACCCTTGTGCTCCGCTGTCACACAGGTGCTTCCAAAACATGAAAAACAGCAATGAATAGAAAGTAGCACTCCCTCAAAAACAATGTGCTACAGTTCAAACAAGTGTCAGTGTTTAGGGCCCTTCACCCTTAACCACTTCAATACTGGGCACTTTCACCCCCTTCCTTCCCAGACCAATTTTCAGCTTTCAGCGCTCTTGCATTTTCAATAAGAATTGCGCGGTCATGCAACACTGTAACCAAATTAAATTTTTATCATTTTGTTCACACAAATAGAGCTTTCTTTTGGTGGTATTTATTCACAAATCAATTTTTTATTTTTTGTGATTTAAGTGAAAAAAAAAGTGGAAATTTTGAAAAAAAAATATATTTTCTACTTTTTGTTTTAAAAGAAATCCAATAAAATTGAATTTTGTCATAAATTTAAGCCAAAATGTATTCTGCTACATGTCTTTGGTAAAAAAAAAAATCCTGTTAAGTGTATAATAATTGGTTTGTGTGATCACAGACAGATGTGCGCAGATGATCACTGACATATGCGTGCAGATGATCACGTACATATGTGTGCAGATGATCATTGGGACATATGATTTTAGTGTTACATATGTGGGGGACAGGTGTGTGGGGACAGTGTTTTGGGGACACTATTTTGGGGACATTGTGTGGGAACACTTGGCCTGGTTATCAGTGTGTAAAAAGCTGTAAAAAACAGCTCATACTCACTGATCACTGGCTGGCTGCAGCGATCTGCTCTCCTCTCCTCACTGACAAATTCCGTGTGAGGAGAGGAGAGCCGATCGCCTAGCAACCAGCTCTCTATTTATATCACATGACAACTCTGATTGGACACAGCTGTTACGTGATCAGGAGGGCCAATCACAGAGCCCTCCTGCCGATCGGAGATGCAACGTGTCCAGGTGACACGAGCGCATCAGGATCACGCCGCTGCGAGGGAATGCGCGTGCATGCACGCGCACGATCCCCCTCCTTCTGAGGGACATTCCTGAACGTCCACTTAGAAGGAGGAAGTGCCTACCTGGCCGTATATGTGGGTGGGAGGTGGTTAAAAACTATGTGCTTCACTGAAAAAAGGCTTCCAGACAGTCCACAAAAAAAAGGTGGAAGGTGCAAGTGTTGAGGGCTCTTCACCCTTATAAACTATGTACTCCACTGCCACACAGGTGCTCCACCACCAGCTAAATTGCTCACTCCCCTTCCAAGTGGAACTGTAAATGAATGCAGATCAAACAGGCTTTTAGGATAACAATCCTATAGGTATGAAGATCATCTGGTCTCATCCACAAAGTATGGCTCCTAGATGTATGTGCCGACCTCAGCTTGCTGTATCTCCATACGCTCTGCCGTACTTGTAGAAAGAAAACGTCCACATGTAGTGTAGTATGGTGTCATTTGTGACTGAAATAAGTGTGAGTATTAGCCCCCGTTAGGTCTAGGTTACCCCCTAAACCCCCGTAATAAAGGATTAACCCCTTGATCGCCCCCAGTTAACCCTTTCACCCCCTGTCACCAGTGTCACTAATCAATCGCTGTATTTGTAACTAGTGACGCTAGTTAGCCAGTTAGGTGATTAGTTTCACCGTCAGGTTTTTATAGCGTCAGGTACCCCCATATATACTACCTAATAAAGGTTTTAACCCCCTGGTTAACCCTTTCACCCCCTGTCGCCAGTGTCACTAATCGATCGCCGTATTTGTGTCACTGGTGACGATAGTTAGCCAGTTCGTTTCACTGTCAGATTTTTATAGCCTCAGGTACCCCCATATATTACCTATTAAAGGTTTTAACACCCTGATTGCCCCTAGTTAACCCTTTCACCCCCCCTGTCACCAGTGATCACCATATTAGTGTTATGGGTGACGCTGCTTAGTTAGTTTGTTTTTATAGCATCAGGGCACCCGCTGTATATTACCTAATAAAGGTTTAACCCTCTGATCGCCCGGTGGGTGATATCAGTTAGCTTTTAGCGTCAATCAGGGTCTGCATCACCCCAGGCAGCATCAGATTAGTGCCAGTTGCGCTAACACCCAAGCACGCACCATACACCTCCCTTAGTATTATAGTGTCTGAACGGATCAATATATGATCTGATCAGATCTATACTAGCATCCCCAGCAGTTTAGGGTTCCCAAAAACGCAGTGTTAGCAGGATCAGCCCAGATACCTGCTAGCACCTGCGTTTAGCCTCTCTGCCTAGCCCAGCCCAGCTCACCCAAGTGCAGTATCAATCGATCACTGTCACTTACAAAACACAACACACATAACTGCAGCGTTCACAGAGTCAGGCCTGATCCCTGCGAATGCTAACAGTTTTTTGGTAGCATTTGAATCAGTCGCTGACAGTCAGGAGCTCTTTTTCCTTTGAGTCTCACTAGTGTACCAGTAAATTTAGAGACCAAAATGTCAAATCAAAGGTACACTAGTGAAGTGGCCTACACATTTCTGAGCATGACAGATAGTGAAGAGGAAGTCACTCATCTGTCAGATTCAGGCTCAGAATATGATCCTGTAGACAGCAGCAGTACCCTGACAGATAGCTCTGATGACGAAGTTGTGGTCCCTGCCAAGGTCAGGCGTACCAGACCCCGTTCTTCTGCAGTCATTGTGGTACAAGAACCGCAGGGCTTTTGTATGGAGCAGAGAGCCAGTACTAGTGCCGCTCATCCTTCTGGTGAACTGGCAAGCACCAGCGGCCTAGTACACCCTGGTCGCCAGCACCGGGTACCAGCACTGCAGTAACACATGGTGACGTGGCGAGTCCCATAAGTGCAGTTCAAGCTGGTGCAGTGGCTAGCACAACTAGTGTCCTGCAGCCACCAAGAAGAAGACAAAGACAGGCCCGTTGAGCCCATAGTGCCCTTCCTGCTCCATTCGCCAATCCTAATTGGGAACCCACAACTTCTGCAGCACCCGTACTTCCCCCATTCACTGGCCAACCCGGAATTCAGGTGGAAACAGTTGATTTTACGTCACTTGATTTTTATTCACTGTTTTTCACGGAAGATCTCTATAGATCTATTGTGGACCAAAGCAATTTGTATGCTTATCGCTGCTAATCCCCATTTGACCCTTGCCAGAGATTGGAAACCAATTACAGTTTCCGAATTTAAGACCCTTCTGTGCCTATCCCTCCTCATGGGCATAACTAAAAAGAGTGAGTTGCGGTCATATTGGTCCACTGACCCAATACACCATATGCCCGTGTCCTCTGCCTCCATGACCATGGCACGACATGAGCAGATCTTGCGGTTCATGCACTTCAATTACAATGAACTCTGTCGTCCTCAGGGTGACCCTGGATATTAACGGCTCTACAAAATTCGGCCCCTCGTAAACCACTTCAACCAACGGTTTGCAGCCTTGTTTACTCCCGATCAAGTTGTCTGCATTGATGAGTCCCTGATTAAGTTTTCTGGCCACTTGTCTTTCAAATAGTATCTTCCCAGCAAGCGTGCAAGATATGGGGTCAAGATGTATAAGCTCTGCGACAGGGCCACAGACTATACATATAGTTTTATGGTTTACGAGCGTGCCACTTTTTAGTCACTTGTTTGGTCACCAAATTGGCGCATGTGGCACTGTGCGATCGAATCGCCAGGGCTTTCCCCAGCGGCTTGTAGATTCCTGTCTTAGGCTGGGGGAGAGAGCCTGCTTGAAATGTAATAACTTGCTCACTGTGAAGTGGAGGGATAATCGGAATGTTTTCTGTCCTCCATTCACGCAGACACAACAATCCAAATTCCTACAGCGACTGGTGTTGTGGAGAAACACCTCTGTGTAACCTTAATATGGAAGGGGTGGACCTCAACGACCAGTTGTTGGCGGCATACCTAATTGCCCATAAGGCCAAACGCTGGTACAAAAAGTGTCTGTATACTTATTTCATTTGGCTCTGCTGAATGCTTTTGTGCTATACAAAGCTTCACGACGAACTGGATCTTTCCTTAATTTCCAGGAAGAGATCATCACAGCCCTTCTGTTTCCAGATGGTGCTGTGGCCCAACTTCCCAATCCAAATGCAGTAAGCCAGCTGCATGGGAGGCATTTTCTTTATGTCCTCCCTGGTACCCCTACCCAACGAGCCCCCCTAAAGAAAATGTCATGTCCGTGTCTGTAGAAAGCGCGGATATAGGCTTGACACCCGCTATTATTGTCCCTCCTGTCCTGACCATCCTGGTCTTTGCATTGGTGAATGTTTTGAACGCTACCACACACTAGTGGGGTTTAGCGTAGGGTACAGCACTGCACAGACTAGGACAACACATTCACAACATGCCATCGCATTTTGGGAGACCCGAACCTGGAATCGAACCGTTACAACCCTTACATTTACAAAAAAAGTGTTAAAAAAATAAAAAATAAAAAGTAAAAAAAAGATAAAAATGAATATAAAATAAAAAAACAAAAACAGTTGTTGTTTTATTGTTCTCTCTCTCTCTCTATTGTTCTGCTTTTTTTTACTGTATTCTACAAAGCAATGTTTTATTGTTACTATGTTTTTTTATCATGTTTGCTTTTCAGGTATGTAATTCTTTTATACTTTACTGTTTACTGTGTTTTATTGTTAGCCATTTTTTTGTTTTCAGGTATGCCATTCAGCTGCAGCACGGGTTTATTTATCTTGACAGCAACAGTGTTTGCTCCCACGATATGTAAAGCCGTAACTCCAACGCTGTCGGAGGTGATTTCACCACCACAGTTAAAAAAAAGAGCATGTATGCCAAAGCATGGGGGCAGGGGTGGAGGAGCGATTTGCTCCTAACATTAGGGGCAGATTGCCCCCATGCTTTGGCATATATTTTTTAGGCACAGATTGCATTAAAAAATGTTTTATTTTTACTATGTTTTATTGTATTTGCTTTTGCAGGTATGGTAAGTCTTACTGTTATACTGTAATGTTACTTTGTTTTATTGTTAACCATCATTTGCTTAGCAGGTTCAGCTGCAGCACTAATTTACCTATCTTGACAGGAACAGCGTTTGCTCCCACGATACATAAATCAGCGACTCCAGCGCTGTAGGAGGTGATTTTACAACCACAGTTTAAAAAAAATTGTGCATGTATGCCCTTTATTAGAAGTGGGTGGAAGTGGGTTTATAAATGATATTGGGTCTGGGATCAAAAGTAACATTTCTGTCTTTGCAGATGACACCAAGCTATGCAGTGGAATAACGTCCTTACAGGATGTCTCCAATTTACAAGCCGACCTCAATGCACTGTCTAATTGGGCGACTATGTGGCAGATGAGGTTTAATGTTGAGAAATGTAAAGTTATGCACTTGGGGGCTAAGAATATGCATGCATCATACATTCTAGGGGGAGTACAACTGGGGGAATCCGTAGTGGAGAAGGATCTGGGGGTTTTGGTAGATCATAAGCTCAATAATAGCATGCAATGCCAAGCTGCGGTTTCCAAAGCGAGCAAAGTTCTTTCTTGTATTAAGAGAGGTATGGACTCCAGAGAGAGAGATATCATTTTGCCCCTGTTCAAATCATTAGTAAGACCTCATCTGGAATATGCCGTTCAGTTTTGGGCACCAGTTCTCAAAAAGGATATCGGGGAACTGGAGAAAGTGCAGAGAAGGGCAACCAAACTGATAAGAGGCATGGGGGAGCTCAGCTATGAGGAAAGATTAGAGGAACTGAATTTGTTCACTCTTGAGAAGAGGAGAATAAGGGGGGATATGATCAACATGTTTAAATATATAAGGGGTCCATATAGTGAACTTGGTGTTGAGTTATTCACTTTACGGTCAACACAGAGGACAAGGGGGCACTCTTTACGACTGGAGGAAAAGAGATTTCATCTCCAAATACGGAAAGGTTTCTTCACAGTAAGAGCTGTGAAAATGTGGAATAGACTCCCTCCAGAGGTGGTTCTGGCCAGCTCAGTAGATTGCTTTAAGAAAGGCCTGGATACTTTCCTAAATGTACATAATATAACTGGGTACTGACATTTATAGGTAAAGTTGATCCAGGGATAATCCGATTGCCTCTCTGGGATCAGGAAGGAATTTTTTTCCCTGCTGTAGCAAATTGGAGCATGCTCTGCTGGGGTTTTTTGCCTTCCTCTGGATCAACTGTGGGTATAGTATTGGGTATATTGTTTTTTTGTTTTTTTTGTTTTTTTTATGGTTGGACTGGATGGACTTGTGTCTTTTTTCAACCTGACTAACTATGTAACTATGTAACTATGTAAGGGTGGTATTCTAATGGTGGGCATACCCACCAATCAATCTCTTTTTTTTGTTCAGTCCACAGGCTGCAAAAAAAGAACATTACAATGTATGCCCAACAAGGACCAGCAACGTACTGGTATGTTGCTGGACTTTGAGTGGTTATACCAGAATGATGCCTGCAGGTTTAGGTATCATCTTGGTATCATTCTTTTCAGCCAGCGGCCGGCTTTCATGTAAAAGCAATCCTAGCGGCTAATTAGCCTCTAGACTGATTTTATAAGCAGTGGGAGGGAAAGTGAGGGAAAGTCCCCCCCATCTTCCATGGTTTTCTCTGGCTCTCCTGTCCCAACAGGGAACCCGAGAATGCAGCCGGTGGTTCTGCCAGCTTACCATTGATCAGAGACCAGAATGGCTCCAATCATCTCTATGGCCTAAGAAACCGGAAGCTACGAGCATTTCATGACTTTTATCACACTGATCTTGGTGTGATCAGATGCTTTGAAGGCAGAGGAGAGATCTAGGGTCTAATAATCCCCAAGTTTTTCAAAAAAGAGTACCTGTTACTACCTATTGCTATTGTAGGGGATATTTACATTCCCTGAGATAACAATAAAAATTATTAAAAAAAATAAAAAATGAAAGGAACAGTTTAAAAATATAATAAAAATTAAAATAAATAATTAAATAATTAAAAAAAACCCTGTCCCCCTGTGCTCACGCACAAAGGCGAATGCAAGCGTCTGTCTGGTGTCATACGTAAACCGCAATTGCACCATGCATGTGAGGTATCACTGCGAAGGTCAGAACGAGGGCAGTAATTTTAGCAGTAGACCCCCTCTGTAAATCTAAAATGGTAACCTGTAAAGGCTTCTAAAGGCTTTTAAAAATGTATGTAGTTTGTCGCCGCTGCACGTTTGTGCGCAATTTGGTGGTTTGGTATCCAAGTACTCGGCATAAGATCATCTTTTTTATTTCATCAAACATTTGGGCGTGTTTTAGTGCATTAAAATTAAAAACATTTTAAAAAAAAAAAAATGCGTTTGAAAAATCGCTGAGCAAATACTGTGTGAAATAAAAAATTGCAACATCTGTAGGGCGTTTGCTTTAAAAAAATATATAATGTTTGGGGTTTCAAAGTAATTATCTTGCAAAAAAAAATATTTTTTCATGTAAACAAAAAGTGTCAGAAAGGGCTTAGTCTTCAGCTTCTAAATGTTTTGCATAAAATGCCAGGACAGTTCAAAACCCCCCCAAATGACCCCTTTTTGGAAAGTATACACCCCAAGCTATTTGCTGATAGGCATGTTGAGTCCAAGGAATGTTTTATATTTTGCCATAAGTTTCGGGAAAATTACACTTTTTTTTTTTTTGCACAAAGTTGTCACTAAATGGTATATTGTTCAAATATGGCATGGTTATATGTGGATTTACACGCCAAAATACATTCTGCTGCTTCTCCTGAGTATGGGGATACCTCATTGTGAGACTTTTTGGGAGCCTTTCCGCGTACAGGACCCCAAAAACCAATCACCGCCTTCAGGATTTCTAAGGGTGTAAATTTTTGATTTCACTCCTCACTACTCACAGTTTTGAAGGCCATAAAATGCCAAGATAGCACAACCCCCCCCCCCCCCCCCAAATGACCCCATTTTGGAAAGTAGACACCCTAAGCTATTTGAGAGGCATGTTGAGTCCATGGAATATTTTATATTTTGCCACAAGTTGCGGGAAAATTACATTTTTTTTTTGCACAAAGTTGTCGCTAACTGAACTATTGCTCAAACATGCCATGGGCATATGTGAAATTACACCCCAAAATACATTCTGTTGCTTCTTCTGAGTATGGGGCTACCACATGTGTGAGACTTTTTTGTAGCCTAGCCGTGTACAGGACCCCAAAAACAAATCACCGCCTTCAGACTTTCTAAGGGCGTAAAATGGTGATTTCACTTCCTTACTACCTATCAGTTTCGGAGGCCCTGAAATGTCAAGATAGCACAAAACCCCCACAAATGACCCTATTTTGGAAAGAAGACACTTCAAGCTTTTTGCTGAGAGGCATGTTGTATCCATGGAATATTTGATATTTTGCCACAAGTTTCAGGGAAAATTATTATTTTTTTTTTTTTTACACAAAGTTGTCACTAAATGATATATTGTTCAAACATGTCATGGTTATATATATGCTGCTTCTCCTGTGTACGGGGATACCACATGTGTGAGACTTTTTGGGAGCCTAGCCGCATACAGGACCCCAAAATACAAGCACTGCCTTCAGGCTTTCTAAAGACGTAAAATTGTGATTTTACTCCTCACTACCTATCACAGTTACGGAGGCCCTGAAAAGTCCAGATAGCACAACCCCCCCCCCCCCCCCAATGACCCAATTTTGGAAAGTAGACACCCCAAGGTATTTGCTAAGAGGCATGGTGAGTATTTTGCAATACGACAAAAAGTGAGATCTGCAAAATACTCAACATGCCTCTCAGCAGATAGGTTGAAGTGTCTACTTTCCAAACTGGGGTCATTTGGGGGGGGGGGGGTTGTGCTATCTGGGCATTCTATGGCCTCCGAAACTGTGATAGGCAGTGAGGAGTGAAATAAAAAATATACGTCCTTAGAAAGCCTGAAGGCGGTGATTGGTTTTCGGGGCCTGTACGCGGTTAGACTGGAAAAAAGTTCCACACATGTGGTATCCCCGTACTCAGGAGAAGCAGCAGAATGTATTTTGGGGAGTAATTCCACATATAACCATGGCATGTGTGAGCAATATATAATTTAGTGACAACTTTGTGTAATTTGTACTTTTTTTTTGTCATTTTTCAATCACTTGTGACAAAAAAATCAAATATTCAATGGACTCAACATGCCTCTCAGCAATTTCCTTTGGGTGTCTACTTTCCAAAATGGGGTCATTGGGGGGGGGGGGGGTTTGTACTGCCCTGCCATTTTAGCACCTCGAGAATTGAGATAGGCAGTCATAAACTAAAAGCTGCGTAAATTCTAGAAAATATACCCCAGTTTGTAGACGTTATAACTTTTGCGCAAACCAATACATATATGCTTATTGACATTTTTTTTACCAAAGACATGTGGCTGAATACATTTTGGCCTAAACGTATGACTAAAATTGAGTTTGTTGAATTTTTTTTATAACAAAAAGTAGAAAATATCATATTTTTTTCAAAATTTTCGGTCTTTTTCTGTTTATATCGCAAAAAATTAAAATCTCAGAGGCAATCAAATACCATCAATAGAAATCTCTATTTGTGGGAAAAAAGGAAGCAAATTTTTTTTGGGTACAGTATTGCATGACCGTGCAATTACCAGTTAAAGCAGCGCAGTGCCAAATTGTAAAAAGTGTTCTGGTCATTGAGCAGGCAAATCCTCTGGGGCTGAAGTGGTTAAGAATGTGAACAGTAAAAAAGGGTGGACAGACCATACTGGCCCCATAAAGAATGAGGAAGGACATCTGGTTACAAAGGATAGGGGGATGGCGATGGTATTGAATTTATTCTTCTCTTCAGTCTTCACGAGGGAAATAGGGGGCTTCAGTGACCAAAACTGCAGTGCTTATCCTTATGACACATCATATGAAGTATCTCCATGGTTAACAGAGTACAGAATTAAAATTGGGAAACTTAACATTAATAAATCACCGGGACCAGATGGCTGGCATCTGAGGGTACTTAGGGAGCTCAGTCAAGTAATTGCCAGACCATCGTTCCTAATTTTTACTGACAGTCTACTGACTGGAATGGTACCAGGTGATTGGAGAAAAGCCAATGTAGCACCAATATTTAAAAAGGGCCCAAAATACATCCCTGGGAATTACAGACCAGTTAGCCTAACATCAATAGTATGCAAGCTCTTGGAGGGGATAAGGGACTATATACAAGATTTTAGTATCGAGAACGGAATCATTAGCAGTAATCAGCCAAACCAATCTATTAACCTTCTATGAGGAGGTGAGTTGCCATCTAGATAAAGGAAGGCCCGTAGACGTGATGTATCTGGATTTTGCAAAAGCATTTGACACAGTTCCCCATAAACGTTCACTGTACAAAATAAGGTCCGTTGGCATGGACCATAGGGTGAGTACATGGATTTAAAACTGGCTACAAGGGCGAGTTCAGAGGGTGGTGATAAATGGGGAGTACTCGGAATGGTCAGGGGTGGGTAGTGGGGTTCCCCAGGGTTCTGTGCTGGGACCAATCCTATTTATTTTGTTCATTAACGACCTGGAGGATGGGTTAAACAGTTCAATCTCTGTATTTGCGGAAGATACTAAGCTAAGCAGGGCAATAACTTGCCTTGCTTATTTAATAATATTGATTTGTGCTGAAGATAAGCAGATTTTTTGTGTTGCATTCTCTGAAGTTTCTCTTACTGCTAGAAGCTCTTTTGCATTTGACTAAAGGAAAATAAAGACTTTTATGTGTAAGTTAACCTGGCTGTTGCATGTGGTCCCGAGGCGCTACAACCCCTAAACTTTACAGGTGGTGGAGGGTGCGGGCACAATGCATTGCAGCCACAAAAGCCATTTAAAACAAAAACTGACATTGAAAAGGGACAGTGTACCAATGGCATGTCTTGGGTGAAATCAGTTCAGGCACTGAAAGCAGCATGAAAAGACATAGAGGAGGTCATCAAGGCAGCAAACATCCATGGAGGCGTACTGTTGCCATGAGGAGGCGATGGCTCAACAGCAGCAGGCCCTAGCATAGGCTGTAGTTGCACAGCAGGAAAATACTCGCTTGCTGGCCGCCCAGTTTTCAGCCCAGCAGGATACCACACAGGCACAAGTGGCTGCCTTGCAGGAGGCAGTGCATTATTTTGCTCAAGTAGCCATGAGGGCCAACCATGTCTTGCAGAAACTGACACCCAATGATGATGGGGAGGCCTTTCTCACCAATTTGAGAGGATAGCGGAGAGAGAGGGCTGGCACTATCGCCCCCTTTCTTACTCTTACTGGTGACCTGCAAATGGCCTAGTTTGACCTGCCAACCGAGTACATCAGAGTGACTGAAGGGAGAGATCCTGACCTGCCTGGGGGTGACTACGGCCATCCGGGCTCAGAGGTACCAACCTGACCGACCACCAAGGTCCCAGATGCATGAACTGGTGCAGCTGATCAAAAAATGGCTGCAACCAGAAAAATTGACAGGCCCTCAAATGGTGGAACGGGTGATGATGGACCAGGACCTGTGGCCCCTGCAAGATGACCTGCAGTGCTGGGTAAGCCATTGAGATTCAGCAACTGTAGAGCAGCTGGTGGAGTTGGTCGACAGATACACCATGGTGGAGGACCTGCTTGGGCACCCACACCAAGGGCAGCAAGGCAAACTGCAGCACCTAGGAGGGAAGCCCCAATACTGGAACCTGCCTTATCTTTCGCAGAACCATGTAGGTCGGTCCGTGTCCCAATTATGAATGTGAAGTGTGGGTGAACCACCTCCTTGCCAAGGCTCTGCTAGACTCCGGCTGCATGGTTACGCTGGTACACGCCAGGGTGATCAGGAGACTCGGCCCAGTAGGTAAGATACTACAGGTGGTATGAATTCATGGAGACACCAGGGAGTACACCCTGGTTCCTTTGACCATTGCCCATGGTCATACCTCAGTGACAGTAGAGGTTGGGGTGGTGAAAAGTTTGATACATAATATTATTGTGGGGCGGACTGTTCGCTGTTTTTGAACTATGGAACCAGGTGCAGAGTGGACTTCCTGGACAGCCAAGAGGACTGGGGACACTGGGCCTTGAAGGGCCAAAGTCTAATGCCGCATACAAGCAGTCGGAATTTCCGACAACAAATGTTCAATGGGAGCTTGTTGTTGGAAATTACGACCGTGTGTAGGCTCCATCGGACATTTGTTGTCCGACAACAAAAATTTGAGAGCTGGATGTCAAATTTTCTGACAACAAAATTTGTTCTTGTAAATTCAGAGTGTGTGTGACAATTCCGACTCACAAAATTCCACGCATGCTCTGAATCAAGTACGAGATGGAAGCGCTCGGTCTGGTAAAACTAGCATTCATAATGGTGTTAGCACATTCGTCACGCTGCAAATTTTTAAATTTTTTAATGCAACACATTTTCTTCTTCTTCATAATGCTAGAATAATGAAGTTGTTTTGCTGCTTATATTCACACAGAGTTCTCACAAACTGATTTCTTTATTATTTCTCGTGATCTCATGAATAATATTTTTAATTTTTTTCATCAGATCTCCATAATAATGTTTAGAATTTATTTTTATAGTGATCTTTTTTATTTATTTTTTTTATCAACATCTCTTGTTTTTATTTATTTATTTTTTATAGTGATCTCCATAATATTATTGGTCATTTTGTGTGTCAAGTTACCACAACACCATTATTATCTTGTATTTTTTAACCTCAAGGAGGTTGATTGGTGTTGGTGTCCCTTGTTAATTTGACATGGTATTTTAGAAATGTACCTGTCTACTCACAAACAAGCTGTCCTTTTTGAATTAAAACACATAGGCAAGTATTTGTGAAAATAAAATAGACGCCGGATAAACTGGTGAAATTTGCAAAATTTGTACCCCAGGGCACACATCAACTATTTGACATGCAAAATTGGTAGCCTGAGGAAACCATTTAACCACTTAACAACCGGCCCATAGCCAAATGAAGGCTACAGGGCGGTTAACTCTGGGAGGGCGTCCAGGGATGTCCTCCCAGAATTCCGCTCTCGCGTGCCCCCTAGGGCGCGCACTCGAGAGCATCCGTGACATCACGGATCTCGGTAAATGGCCGCTAATCGTGGCTGTTTACCATGTGATTGCTCCGTCAAATGACGGAGCGATCACATGTAAACAAACCGGCGTCATCTCATGACGCCGGTTCCTCTCCTCTCCTCCCCTCTCTGTACCGATCAGTACATTGTGAGCAGAGAGGGGGATGGATGGATGGTAGCAGCACTGTGGGCTGCATCTGTAGTGCCCACAGCACTGCACAGTGACAACTGCCATCCATCCATGCTCAGCGATCCCTCAATGCCCTGCAATACCCTGCACTACTCTGCAATGCCCTGCAATGCTGTGCACCACTCTGCAATGCCCCACAATACTCTGCAATGCCCCACAATACTCTGCAATACTCTGCAATACTCTGCAATACCCCACAATACTCTGCAATGCCCCACAATACTCTGCAATGCCCCACAATACTCTGCAATACCCCACAATACTCTGCAATACTCTGCAATACCCCACAATACTCTGCAATGCCCCACAATACTCTGCAATACCCCACAATACTCTGCAATACCCCACAATACTCTGCAATGCCCCACAATACTCTGCAATACTCTGCAATACCCCACAATACTCTGCAATGCCCCACAATACTCTGCAATACCCCGCAATACCCCACAATACTCTGCAATACCCCACAATACTTTGCAATGCCCCACAATACTCTGCAATACCCCACAATACTCTGCAATGCCCCACAATACCCCACAATACTCTGCAATACCTCACAATACTCTGCAATACTCTGCAATACCCCACAATACTCTGCAATGCCCCACAATACTCTGCAATACCCCGCAATACCCCACAATACTCTGCAATACCTCACAATACTCTGCAATACCCCACAATACTTTGCAATGTCCCACAATACTCTGCAATACCCCACAATACTCTGCAATGCCCCACAATACTCTGCAATGCCCCACAATACTTTGCAATGCCCCACAATACTCTGCAATACCCCACAATACTCTGCAATGCCCCACAATACTCTGCAATACCCCACAATACTCTGCAATGCCCCACAATACTCTTCAATGCCCCACAATACTCTGCAATACCCCACAATACTCTGCAATACCCCACAATACCCCACAATACTCTGCAATACTCTGCCATACCCTGCAATACCCCGAAATACCCCGCAATATTCTGCAATACCCCGCAATACTCTGCCATACCCCGCAATACCCAGCCATACTCTGCAATACTTGGTGATACCCAGCCATACTCTGCCATACCCAGCCATGCTCAGCCATACTCAGAATACCCTGCCATACCCTGTCATACCCTGCCATACCCTGCCATACTCTGCCATACTCTGCAATACCCTGCAAAACTCTGCAATACTCTGCCATAACCCGCAATACTCTGCCATACCCAGCCACACTCTGCAATACTCGGTGATACCCAGCCATACTCTGCCATATCCAGTCATACTCGGCGATACCCTGCAATACCCAGCCATGCTCAGCCATACTCGGCCATGCTCGGCCATGCTCGGCCATACTCGGCCATGCTCAGCCATACCCAGCCATGCTCGGCCATACTCGGCCATGCTCAGCCATACCCAGCCATGCTCAGCCATGCTCAGCCATGCTCAGCCATACTTGGCCATGCTCAGCCATACCCAACCATGCTCGGCCATACTCGGCCTCTGTATGTGGCCAGGCTGTGAAAATCTCACACATGTGGTATCGCCGTACTCAGGAGAAGGAGAATCTATTTTGGGGTGTCATTTTTGGTATGTACATGCTATGTGTTAGAAATATTGTATAAATGGACAACTTTGTGTTAAAAAAAAAAGCTTTTTAACCACTTCCCGGCTGCCGTCATACGATGTCTTTGACTTTGTACGGGGATATCTGAATGATGGGTGCAGCTACAGGCATCATTCAGATATCAGCTTTTTCATCCGGCGATTCCCTACACCATAAGAATGATCATAGCGGCTGTTACACTGCTTGATCGTTCTTACGGGAGGCGAGAGGGGACGTCCCCCCCTCCTGCCGCCCTCCGGTGATTCTACCGACTCACCGCTACGATCGAAGCCAGGATCTTTTTTTTTTTTTATTTTTTTTTTATTTCAGGCACAGCCTAGAGGTGAGATGTGGGATCTTATTGACCCCATATCTCACTGTAAAGAGGACTTGTCATGCCATATTCCTATTACAAGGGATGTTTACATTCCTTGTAATAGGAATAAAAGTGATCAAAAAAAAGATTTTTGGGAAAAAAGTGTCAAACTAAAATAAATAAAGTAAAATGAACAATAAAAAAAAAAAATTTAAAGCGCCCCTGTCCGTGTGCTCGCATGCAGAAGCGAACGCATACGTAAGTCCCGCCCACATATGAAAACGGTGTTCAAACCACACATGTGAGGTATCGCTGCGATCGGTAGAGCGAGAGCAATAATTTTGGCTCTAGACCTCCTCTGTAACTCAATATTTGTAACCAGTAAAAAATTTTAAAGCGTCGCCTATGGGGATTTTTAAGTAGCGAAGTTTGGCGCCATTCCACAAGGGTGTGCAATTTTGAAAGGTGACATGTTAGGTAACTATTTACTCGGCGTAATGTCATCTTTCATATTATGCAAAAACATTGGGCTAACCTTACTGCTTTGTTTTTTTTTAAAACACAAAACTATTTTTTTTCCAAAAAAAACGCGTTCTAAAAATTGCTGCGCAAATATCGTGCGAGATAAAAAGTTGCAATGACTGCTATTGTATTCTCTAGGGTCTTTGCTAAAAAAACATATATAATGTTTTGGGATTCTATGTAATTTTCTAGCAAATAAATGATGATTTTTACATGTAGGACAGAAATGTCAGAATTGGCCTGGGTGCTCCAGAATGCCTGAAGGTGCTCCCCTGCATGTTGGGCCTCTGTATGTGGCCACGCTGTGTAAAAGTCTCACACATGTGGTATTGCCATACTCGGGAGTAATAGCAGAATGTGTTTTGGGGTGTAATTTGTGGTATGCATATGTGTGAGAAATAACCTGCTAATATGACATTTTGTGGAAAAAAAAAAAACGAAAAAAAAAAAAATGTGTCAACATGTGCTATCAGCCATAAGGGGATATCAATGTATGCGTTTTGTGGGTGCAACCCCTTCCTCGCAACTAAAGTAGATGAGAGGAAGGGGTTGCACCCCCGAAACACGTCCATTGATCCCCCATGATGGGAGCTAGCACATGTTGACCTTAGGCATGGGATCAGGAGGGAAATCCCCATTTTGACTCTCAATTTGTGTGCATCTTCAAAATTTGGCTTTCACAGGGGTGATATCACCCCATCTGATAAAGGCAATATCAACACAGTTTGGACAGACTAATGTCTGATATTGCCTTCAATTTATCAAAGTTGAACTCAGTTCCTGAGTTGTGTATTGTTTTATGGTTTTAAACGTGCCTGTTTAACACAAAAAATGATATTTCTATTGTCAAAAAAATATATATTCAAAAAATATGTTGGTTTGTTTAAAAACCCTTTTCTAACGCACATGTGAATGCGCACAGAGTAAACTATTTTCTACCCAACAATGTGTGGCTTCTTCTTTCAATGCTCAATATCAGTTTTTTGAGTAAGTTGGTGTTTACAGTGACAATGGGGGTTATTTACTAAAGGCAAATCCACTTTGCACTACAAGTGTACTTTCAAGTGCACTTTTGCAGTGCACTTGTAGTGCAAAGTGGATTTTCCTTAAGTAAGTAAACCCACAGTGTTTTATAATTTGCAACAATCAGGCCATTTTCGTAACTCCAAAAAATTAATTCATGGTGCTGAAAATTATGAATATTTTTATCAGTAATGCATTACATACATTAACAACAAAAACAAGGTGTTTGTGTGTAGCAGACCCACAACATAATAGTTAGCTGAAGAAGAGATTGTCACCTCATGTATCAAATAAATTACGTTTGCTCTATTGAAGAAAATGGCCAAAAAGAAAAGCCAATTGAAGAACCTAGGAGACAGCTAAAAGAAACACAAGCAGTAAATCAAAGTAAATATTATTTCAGTTTAAAATAAAAATGTATTTTAAAAAATGTTTCTTAAACATTTTCTGGCATATCAATGGCCCCCCTACCCGCAAAGTACTCCATATATTTTAGATGGACCTTGCGGGCGCTTTGGGGGGCAAGCCAGGATGGCCAGCTTCACGTGCCGTCAGGGTTTGGTCTTGAAATCCGGCCTCAGGCCCAACTGAGGCCACATAGTTCATATAATTTCTCCTTAAAAAGTTGTGGAGAATGCAGAATGCAAGGATTATATGGTTAAGTTTATATTCTGCCATGTTGATTGGCGTAAGGAATAGGCGGAACCGGCTGGCCATTATCCCGAAAGCATTCTCCACCACTCTTCTGGCTCTGGCCATCTGATAGTTAAAAACCCTCTGGTCCAGGGTGAGGGCCCTCATCGGGAATGGCCGCATCAGGTGATCACCCAGCCCAAACGCTTCATCAGCGACAAAGATTTTCTTCTTTGTCTTCCGGAGGTGGCAATCCCAAACCACCACTTTGGAGCCGTCCGTAGAACTCGGTCTGGGCGATGACTCCACCATCCGACATCCGGCCATTCTTCCCCAAGTCCACATAGAGAAACTTGTATGTCGCCGACACCACAGCCAACATCACTATACTATTAAACCCCTTATAGTTGTAATAGTATGACCCAGAGTTGAAGGGTTGGGACTATGTGGACATGTTTCCCATCGATTGCCCCTCCGCAGTTGGGAAAGTCCCCCCGCTGGGCAAATTGGGAAGCCACAGTCTGCCATTCCTGTGGCGATGAAGGAAATTGTGGAGTGAAACAAGAAAAAAAAAATACTTTTGCACATAACATTGCAAGCAGATTAGACACAAACATTCTTGGCCAATATCACTATAACATTTATTTGAAGGAGTATTTAAAAACAAAAATATAACGCCCACTTATCAGATTCCTCATCCTCTCTGATTGCCCATTGTAAAAATTTTAGGGGGGAGGGAGATGTTTTGGACAGGTAACCCTCTCCACTTCATTGAAAGCTGAATGCATACATAATGTGTATTACTTTTGCCAGCCCCTCCTTACTTTACACTATTGGCAGCCCACTGGACAGGTAAGCAGTGTCATTGTCCAAAAATATGAATACACACTGTACAAATTGAAGCACATTTTTACATTCTGTAATTACCTATCAAGATAATAGTAGAACAAAACTTTAAACAGTACCATTTGAAATTATTCAGGCAGGCCCTTTCACTACATGCTTTGGTGAATTCATCCATAAATACGATCACTAAGGATGAGCTCCGGCGTGTTCGCACACGCCACGTGCAGAGCCTGCCAGGAAGTTGGCACGGCGCTGTGCTAATTACAGACAGTGAGACATTTTCCCGATGTGCGGCTGCAGAGAACGGGTAATGTCTCATTGCCTGTGATTAGCGCAGCACAGTGCCGACCTCCTGGCGAGCTCTGCACGTGGAGTGTGCAAACACGCCGGAGCTCATCCTTAATGACCACAAAAGAGGTAGGTATAATGTGTATGGGTTTAGCAAAGTCAGCAGATAGAGAATTGGTATCGGTTGACTTAGCGGTTGGGGGGATGGAGGGTTCCAAATGCGTTTGGGACCCCAAAAAAAAGCCTCTGGCACTCTGCATGAATTTAAGGATACAAATAACATTTGCACACATTTTAGGGTGTGTTTAGGGTAAAGCAGTACAATGGAGCTGACAAAATACATTGTTAAGTGACTAGGCTAGGTGTGTATGGGCCCAGGATAGCATGCTTGGGAGGTTAGTGAAGGCAAATATGCATGAAGGACAAAAAAGGAACTTTAAAAACTTCCAGCATGCATGAGGATAAAGAGGACATTCACAGCATATTACAATCATGGTAATTAGGAAATGATGAAAGAAATACAATACATTAGCAAATAGGGATGAGCTTTCTGTTCGGGTCCAACATGAGTTCGACTCAAACATTGGCTGTTCGCCCGTTCATGGAAAAACGAACATTATGGGCTGTTGGCACCAAATTTGAGCGGCACGTAACGGCCCATAATGCACCGCGGGAGCGCAGTGCATTGCTGTATGATGATTGGCCAGAGAATGCACCATGTAAGAAAACTGTCAGAATGCGCCCAGCGCGCACACGTGCACATGCGCGCATTCACAGGCATCGGCAGATTTCCTCGTGCACCAATGCTCATTCCCGTGTACGCGCAGGAGCGCACCTCTGGCCACAATTGGCGCCAGACAGCCTATTTAAGGGTTGCTCTGACTTCTGAAAAGTGCTGACTGATCTTCAGCTGTGTCCTGAGATTCTGAACCCTGCTTGTCTGACTTGATATCCTGTTGCTGAACCCTGGCTTTCCTGACCCTGCTTCTGGACTCTGATTACTCTGATTACCGGTTCCTGATCCTGGCTTCCAGTTTGACCCTGCTCCTGTTTATGCCTTGGTACCTCGCTGCCTGCCCGTTGCTGAACCCGGCTTTCCTGATGACCTCGCTCCTGTCTCCTGCTTGGCTCCACGCTGTTTCCGAGTACCTGTGCTGGCCGTCCATCTTCTCGGCTTTCCTGGTTCCAGTTCTTCACCGGAAACCCTGCCTGCACTTCCAAGTCTGCAACACCTCCTGCAAGTTCCGCATGCAGCATTCACAGGCATTCGTGTTCCTCCTGATCCTTGCCACCATCTGTTCTACCTCCAGTGGGGCTTGGGTTGGAGATACAAGAGAGGCCGATCTCGTCATTTCAGACTCCTACCAGGTACGTGACAGTATCAGTCAGCCACAAATGGAGTCTGAAAGGGAGACCTCTCCACCAGAGGACATTTACAGATCTATTTCTGTACTATCCAATATTGTGCAGAAGCTACAAGAAAATCTGTGTCGCATGGAAGAGCGATTTCCCTACAATGAGAATGTTGCATTGACCTGTGCTCCACTTTTGGTCTCTGACTCATATACCCAAACAGAGCCCGGCTTGTTCCATGAGGCTGCTTCCGCTCCTGAACCCAGGGTGCCTATCCCTGAGCGATTCTCCGGAAATCGCAAGAAGTTTCGCACCTTCCAGAATTCCTGTGAACTATATTTTTCCCTGTTACCCCGGACCTTCACGTCAGAAAACATCAAGGTGGGGTTTATCATTACGCTACTATTGGATGAACCACTTTCCTGGGCTCATCATCTCCGGGAACAACATGACCCTCTCCTGACAACTACGGATTCTTTCTTCTCAGCCATGGCTCAGCTTTATGCAGACCCCTTCTACCAGCAGACTGCCGAATCCATGCTTGGCGAATTACAGCAAGGTCCAAGGCCTGCTGAGGAATACGTAACTAACTTTCGTGTCTGGAGTGCAGATACCCAATGGAATCATTCCGCACTTTGCCACCAGTTTCGACTAGGACTTTCTGACACCTTAAAGGATGAGCTTGCCAGAGTGGGAGTTCCAGCATCCCTGGAAGACCTGATCGATCTAACCATTCAGATCGATCGGCGATTACGAGAAAGGCAATCCGAAAGGTCCAAAATAACCCTTTCTGTGGCTTCAAAGTCTGACATCCCAGCGTCCTCATCTGTTGAATCCTCCAGAAGGAAGGAACAGCATAAGACTCCTCATAAAAGTTTTCAAAGACCACCCCTTTCTCCTGATGAACGCCTTCATCGATTACAGGACAATCTGTGTCTCTATTGTGGGGAGGCTGGTCACTTTATACAGACTTGCCCGGCAAAGACCTGCAGGTCTTTTTCCCGTCAGCCTCACATGATGCATCTTTCAGTGAAGGACCGGTCTCATGTCTCTCTTTCCATTATGCTCCAGTTTTCTGAAAAGACTGTTCCTGTACTTGCAATCATAGACTCTGGGGCCTGTAGTTGTTTTGTGGACTCTGCATTTGATTCTCTCCATAAGCTGCCTGTATGTGCCAAGAAGCAGGAATTCCATGTTCATCTGGCTGATGGTTCCGGAATTAAATCAGGCCCAGTTACCGAAGAGACTTTACCTATTTTCTATCAGACTTCTTCCGGCCACCACGAATTCCTCCGTTTGGATATCATAGCTTCTCCCATGTTTCCTAGTCATCCTTGGCATTCCATGGCTGAAGGCACATAATCCTCACATTAACTGGCTTACCGGAGACATCTCCTTCTCTTCTGACTACTGCCAGATTCACTGCCTACCTGAAAAGACTTTCAATACCACACCCCTCCTGGGTATCCTCCCTGACCATGAAACCTCTAATTTGGTTCCTGCTGCCTATCACGAATATCTGGATGTATTTAACAAAAAAGGAGCAAACACTCTTCCTCATCATAGAACATATGGTTGTCCTATTGAACCTTTACCAGGAGCCGAGATCCTGTTTGGGCGAATTTATCCCCTCTCTGAGCCTGAACTAGAAGCCCGGTGGATTTATATCGACGTGCTCTGGTGCCGACACATTATTTTCAGCACTTTCACTAATCCGCTCGCTCCCATCCACCGCATAAAGATGCGGAAGAGATCTGGCAAGCCTCTGCCTAAGAAAGGAGCCACCGTGGGATCGATTAAATGGTTCCTAAGCGCAGAACCAGATTATCCGGAGGACATGGACGGCCTAGGCCGCTCTCCTGGTGGCGCGAGCTCCGGTACAGGCTCCACCTCCCGACGCAGGCCTGAACACAGACACCGCTCTCCAGTATCCTCGGCCAGCTCGGAGGGAGAGGAGAACTCCCCCAGACACTCGGGAGTAGCGGCTCTGGTAAGCGACCTACCGACTAAGTCTGAACTGGCTTTCACGCTGTTAGGCCTTGAACGTGCCATTAAAAAGGAAGTGTCTGCAGTGCGCGCCGACCTCTCACATGTTTTAGAGAGGGTAGAGGAGACAGAGCAGTGCCTTGATCACCATGCGGTGGCCATTAGACACATTTACAAAATTCAACCCGCGAACTTACTATAGCTCATAGAATGGCTTTATATAAAATCGAGGACCAGGAAAACCGCAACAGGCAGAATAATATCCGGATTAAAGGTCTGCCGGAGGCGACTGGGGATGAGGATCTTCTCCCCACCGTCCGGGGCATTTTCAATGGCTTACTGGGCCAAGCTGCTGACCATCCATTGAAAATAGATCGAGTGCACAGGGCCCTTCGCCCCCGTAATCTCTCTTCAGATGTCCCTCGCGATGTAATTTGCAGGATCCACTATTATGAGGAAAAAGAACTCATTATGAAAAAAGCTAGAGATGCTGCCTCGCTGGACTTTGATGGTGCAATGTTATCTTTTTTCTCAGATCTTGCTAGGGAGACTCTGGAGCGCCGCAGGGCTTTGCGCCCCTTGACGGAGAAACTGAGAGCCACCTCGATTAAATACAAATGGGAACTGGAAAAATTCTGCATGGCTGCTAACATATCTCCGCCAGAGCTTCCTGGTTGGCAGGATCACATCTCACCTCTGCCCACTAATGCCGAAACAAGATGGCAAAAAGTTCATCACAAACATCGTTCTTCTGCCTCTGGAGGTTCACCCGAATTGGGTTGATCCAGCAAATTGGGTGGCTCAAGCTCTTTGTCCACTCTACACCTGACCCACCCGGATCGCTTCTGATTGTTACTAGGTCCTATACAGTTTGGTAATAGTACAGACTTGGAAGGTTAATGTTTAGGCCTTAAGCTGCCATAGCAGTCTTCTGTCAGGCCCTAATTTTGTTTGATTTTATATATGTTTTTATTTTCATACGTGTTTTATGTTTTATACTCTGGGCATCCAGTCGTATAGTCTACCACGACCGGGTTAAGGTGTTATGACGCACTTTAAGTGCCTTGCTATTTGCAATTCTCACTTTGTGATGTTTTGGTGTTGGCGCCGGGGCAGCCCGACGACGCCCACACCAATCTCGGTGACCGTGTGCATATGCACGGAGACCTTCAGTCCCCTGTTTTTGGGGTGCTGTGTAGGCCTGCGCCCCCATGCTCCAGCTCATATTTGGGCAACGGGTATGGGGGGGCTGGGACGCTCGTGTGCCCCACCATGCACCACAGTTCTATGCGTGCACTTTTTGACCACCCCCCCGAATGGTATAAGTTTCTTTTGTTATTGGATATCGATTGTCCTCTTTTTCTCTTCTTTCTTATAACTTCTTTACTTTTCTCTCCCCCTCCCCACCCTGCCTTTTCTTCCCTCAATTTTTGCCTCACCGCCTCAGGTCTGATTCCTCAGGTTGCAGTGGACGCAGGCTCCCCCTTTTAATGTTCGGGGACTGTATGCCCCGGGGAAAAGGCACAATTTATATAGGGAGCTGGGTCGCCTGCGGGGAGACATTGTTTTTCTCCAGGAGACTCACCTCACTCACACTACATAGGTAAAACTTTTTTCTCAACAGTACCCCAAATGGTACTATAGCTTATCGGATGTGCATAAAGCTAAAGGAGTGGCCATTGGGTTTCGCAGGGGCACCCCGTTCATGCTCGAAACCATGTTATGTGACCGGCTTGGGCGTTTTCTGTTCATTAGAGGCATCCTGGGTAGTATGCCTTGTACCCTAGCAACTATATATGCTCCCAACCATGACCAAGCCGGCTTCATTGCCTCCACACCTAAAAAACTTAGAGACTTCGCACGTGGGTGCGTTCTCCTGGCTGGAGATTTTAATACCCCATTGGAACTTGCCATAGATACGTCTAGAGGTAGAACTAATATCTCACATAAACGTTTGTTGTTCATACGCAATGCCTAGACGAATCCCAATTGGTTAATATATGGAGAATTATGCACCCACGAGCAAAAGACTATATTCACTTTTCTGAGGTTCACCATACCTACTCAGGAATAGACTTTTTTCTTATCAATCACCATCATCTCTCACTCCCCACAAACACTCACATTGACTCATCTCCCCTATCAGATCATGCCCCGATTATACTAACCATTAAAGTCCCTTCCCTACCACACAGGTCTACTAATTGTAAGCTTAAAGAACTTCTCATAGCTGTGGAAATAGACAAAAAACAAATAGGTGAGGATTTATCCCTTTATTTTACTGAGAATAAACATCCTGACATTTCGTCGGGCACACTATGGGAGGCGCACAAGGCCCATATCAGGGGTAAGCTCATAGAAATGGGGGCTAGGAAAAAGAAGGAAAGGACATTTCACCAATCTAAGTTGCTAAATGATATCAGTAATCTGGAGCAATCACATAAAGCGAAACAATCTCAAGCAGTACTGCACACTCTGACTCTGAAGAGGGAAGAATTAAAGTCCCTTTTCCATACAGAACAAAAACAACAAGCTCGCATAGTGGCCCAACGCTTTTACGAATGGGGTAACAAACCGAGCAGATTACTGGCCCATTCACTACAACAAAAGAAATCAGCTACCTTTATAGCTAAAATTAAAACACTCCAGATGAGTTAGTTCACGACACGCCATCCATAGCTAAAGAGTTTCGGGAGTTTTATCAACACTTATATCATGTCCAACATCCCTTAACAGATCGAGACGCTAAAACAAATGGCAAATGGTAAAGCCCCAGGTCCGGACGGATTTACTGTAGCATATTACTGTGCATTTTCAGATATTCTCCTCCCACATTTAACCTCCTATACTAACGCGATCTCTGACGGTGGGTCCCTCAGACCTGAAACCACCCACACACACATTACTATCATTCCTAAACCCGGCAAAGAACATTGACGCCAAAATATATGCTAAAGCTATTGCGAATAGACTCCTTCCCTTAATCCCGCAATGGGTATCCACCGATCAAATGGGATTCATCCCTGGTAGGGAAGCAAGGGATAATTCCCTTCGTACCCTATCTCTAATAGCTCATGCTCGTGGGTCGTCCCAGCCCACCCTGTTGCTATCTACGGATGCTGAAAAAGCGTTTGATAGGGTGGACTGGGACTAAATCATGGCAACACTGACTTATCTGGGTATTAGGGCACCCCTACTGACTCAAATATCGGCACTTTATAATTTCCCCATGGCTCAATTAAGAGTGAATGGCACCCTTAGTACTCCATTTACTCTGTATAATGGCACCTGACAGGGTTGCCCCCTCTCACCTATTTTATTCGCACTATCACTTGAACCCTTTTTGTCTACTGTGAGACATAACCCCTCTATACATGGGATCACCATAGGATCAGTTGAACACAAATATGCCGCATATGCGGACGACATCTTGTTCTATGTGCAACAACCCCTTATATCCCTTCCTAACCTTATGGCGGAATTCGCAAAATACGGCACCATTTCTAATATTAAAATTAATATGTCCAAATCAGAAATCCTAAATATATCTATCCCCGCACGGACTGCTTCCCAATTGAAAAGATCTTTTTCCTTTAGCTGGCAGGCACACAAAATGAAATACTTAGGTATTTTCCTTACTCCAAACCCAGACGCCCTATTTCGCTCGAACTTTTTACCCCTATTAAAAACGATTAAAGCAGACCTACAAAAATGGTCTCAGTTGGCTCATTCGTGCTTGGAAAGGATAGGGGTCGTTAAGATGAACATACTACCCAGGCTGCTGTTTCTATTTCAAATGATCCCGTTTGGCATACCTGTAGGCTTCTTTACAATAATAAAATCGTTGATTGGCAAATATATATGGAACAGAAAACGCCCCAGGCTTGCTAGGACCCTTCTTAATAGATCTAAGCGAGAGGGGGGCTTAGCCTTACCAGATTTTAAAAAGTATTTCATGGCGATCATCTAGACCAGAATCTCTGATTGGAGATTCCATAAAACATCTAAGCTTTGGGTGGAGCTGGAAGCAGAGCTAAGTGGTTCTGACCCCTTTACGCAATTATGGGTCCCTAAGAAATATAGATCCCTATCGTCCATGACTTCTCCGCTTACACACTCCACCCTTATGATATGGGATTCATTATGTAAGACAAATAATTGGCCATATAACTCGTCTCTCATGCCACTGACAGGCCATAACTTCTTTCCGCCGGGGAACATAGACCCCAAAACTCATACTTGGACTCTAGGGAGGTCGGCCCAACTATATCAAGTTACCACCCCAACGGGAATTATCCCCTTGAACACAATTCCGCATGATTCTGTGATTACCCCTATGGATCAATGGAGATGTCGACAACTGACGGCCTTTGTCCACTCTCTCCCTAAACCCATCAGGTCTTTCACGGAATTAACACCTGTTGAAGCAGCTCTCGCCGAGTCCCAACCAGTGGATAAGCCTGTCTCCCACTTTTATCAAATATTGCAAATACTAACTGCCGCAGATGATCCGGCCTTTTTACACAATTGGGAAAAAGATCTTCAGAAAGAACTGTCAACAACCCAAAAAGCTACTATTCTCATAATGTCTCATATTTCTTCCTCAGCCACTAAAACAGCTGAAGTGAACTATAAACTTGTGACGAGATGGCATTACACGCCCGTGCTACTTCATAAACACTTCCCTCACATCTCCCCCCTGTGTTGGTGGGGATGCGGGGAGAATGCAACCCACGCTCATATCTGGTGGTTCTGCCCGATGATATGACCATTTTGGTTGACTATCCTTCACTGGATTAAAGAGATTCAAGGATCAGAGGTCCCTAATGATCCGTTGGTTGTACTTTTACATTGTACAGGCAAATCAGTGGGTACATATAAGAAATCCATAATCCCTCACCTTCTTAATGCTGCTAAAGCACTTATCCCCAGATTCTGGAAACAAAAAAATATACCCACTTTACGCCAATGGCTAGTGGAAGTTGATCGTACATATTATATGGAAGATCTTACCTTTTCCCTTAGAAACAAATCCGATTTTGTAAAAAGAATATGGTCCTGCTGGTTTGCCTTTAAATACACAACCGCATTCGCGGAAATTATGTCGCATCCTAAGTAAATTGCCTTAGCTGGTATATATTGCATAATAAGAGTTCAGACTGAGGCAACCCCACCCCTCCCCCCCTCCTTTTTCCCTCCCTCCCTCTATATCTTTTCCCCACACTCCCACCGTCTTTTCTTCTACTCTCTACTTTCTTTCTGCTACTTACTCTTACGCTTGTTTGGGTTTCTTAAGGTACTTTATCTGTATAAGGTCGTTATCTAACACGGATACTACTACTCATATCAAACCCATATTAGTGATGGTGATTTTATCTCTGACTAGATGGTTTAATTTTTTGAATACTTTTTGCCTTAGTAGTAGTTACAGAGATTTGATTAAGTCAAGAACAAAAGTGGCACTATTTACTCACTTAACTGTCTGATAAAATTATGTATGATTTAGTTGTCCACTTACCTGCATTTTCTCTGTATTGTTTACTGCATAATGTACCATTTACTTCTATTTTTCTCTTAATAAAAAATAATTAAATAAAAATAATCAGGAAGGGAGATGAATGGAAGACGGCCTTCCGAACACGCTTCAGTCATTTTGAATATAAAGTCATGCCATTCGGACACTGCAATGCTCCTGCCACATTCCAACATCTGGTGAATGACGTTTTTCGGGACTTCCTTGATTTATTCGTCATGGTGTATTTGGATGACATCCTTATATTCTCTGAATCTCTAGAATCCCATAGGACTCATGTAAATAAAGTACTGGGTCGGCTGTGGGAACACCGCCTTTACGCAAAGGCTGAGAAATGTGACTTTGAAAAACCAACCATACATTTCCTGTGACTTGTCATCTCTGCTGACGGTATCTCCATGGACCCACAGAAAGCCACATCCATCCTGGAATGGCCTGCCCCTGCCGACAGGAAAGCTGTTTAGAGATTTGTGGAATTCGCCAACTTTTACAGAAAATTTATCAAGAACTTTTCTGGCATCATCACCCCCATCACTCAGTTAACGAAGCAGCATGTTCCTTTCCGATGGACCCCTGAAGCTCAAACAGCTTTTGAACAGTTAAAAACTTTTTTCACGTCGGCTCCTATCTTGAAACATCCTGATCCATCCTTAGCCTATGTTTTGGAGGTGGATGCCTCTGAGAGTGCACTGGGGGCTATTTTGTCTCAACGCCAAGGTCCCAAATCTTTGCTCCATCCTGTGGCCTTTTTCTCTAAGAAATTAAATCCTTCCGAAAAGAACTATGATGTTGGAGACCGAGAACTGCTGGCTATCAAGGCTGTGCTTGAAGAATGGCACTACCTCCTGAAAGGAGCAGCTCACCCCATCCTCATCTTCGCGGACCATAAAAATCTCAAGTACTTGAGGACGGCTAGACGACTAAGACCCTGGCAGGCAAGGTGGGCCCTTTTCTTCTCTCGTTTTATGTTCTATATAACTTATCGTCCAGGCTCAAAGAATGGTAAACCGGATGCCTTGTCCCACATGTTCAGTGACCCAGTGGTATCCTCAGAACCTGATACTATTCTACCAGCCAAAAATGTTTTACTTCTTCAGGCAGATTTGATGTCTCAAATAAAAGCAGATGTGGTAAACCAACCACCTTCCAAAGATCTGGCTCTTCAATTGAGGGCTGGTCTGTACTTTCACAAGAAGCAAATCTTTATCCCTGAGCAATTCAGAGTTGCTGTCCTGAGGCGATGTCATGACCACCCCTTAGCGGGTCACTTTGGGATTCGCAAGAGGGCCGATCTGATCTCCCGTACATTCTGGGGGCCAGACTTGGTGCAAGACTGCAAAAAATATGTTAACTCTTGTTTGACATGCCTTCGGAATAAGACGGACAGAGCCAGAACTTGGGGCCTACTTGAGCCACTCCCTGTACCTGAGAAACCATGGAGCATGATCTCCATGGATTTCATCGTGAAACTCCCCCCCATCCAAAGACTTCACCACTGTGTTTGTTGTAGTGGATCGCCTGACCAAGATGGACCATTTTGTACCCCTACAAGGAACTCCTTCTGCCACCGAGACCGCCTCAGCTTTTTATCAAGGAGATTGTAAGGTTACGTGGTGTCCCTGATAGCATCATCTCTGATCGTGGGGTGCAGTTTACGTCTAGATTTTGGAGGGCATTATACCAAGCACTGAACATTGAACTCCACCTCTCCACAGCCTACCATCCACAAACTAATGGACAGACTTAAAGAACCAAACCCTCGAGCAGTACTTACGGTGCTTTTCCTCTTTTGCACAGGATGACTGGCTATCACTTCTCCCACTGGCAGAATTTTCATACAATAATTCCATCCACTCAGCGACCAAGCAATCACCCTTTTTTGCAAATTATGGGTACCACCCCTCTTTCTTGCCCGAGCTGTCCATTGAATCATCTGTACCTGCTGTACAAGTGGCCTATTTAAGGGTTGCTCTGACTTCTGAAAAGTGCTGACTGATCTTCAGCTGTGTCCTGAGATTCTGAACCCTGCTTGTCTGACTTGATATCCTGACTTGATATCCTGTTGCTGAACCCTGGCTTTCCTGACCCTGCTTCTGGACTCTGATTACTCTGATTACCGGTTCCTGATCCTGGCTTCCAGTTTGACCCTGCTCCTGTTTATGACTTGGTACCTCGCTGCCTGCCCGTTGCTGAACCCGGCTTTCCTGATGACCTCGCTCCTGTCTCCTGCTTGGCTCCACGCTGTTTCCGAGTACTTGTGCTGGCCGTCCATCCTCTCGGCTTTCTTGGTTCCAGTTGTTCACCGGAAACCCTGCCTTCACTTCCAAGTCTGCAACACCTCCTGCTAGTTCTGCATGCAGCATTCACAGGCACTCGTGTTCCTCCTGATCCTTGCCACCATCTGTTCTACCTCCAGTGGGGCTTGGGTTGGAGATACAAGAGAGGCCGACCTCGTCATTTCAGACTCCTACCAGGTACGTGACACACCATGACCTGCATGCTTTGGCCAATCACAGCGCCCTCAGCTAAGAGAGCCATAATTGGCCAAGGGCAGGGTGCCTTTTGCCAATCATGGCTCAGGGGGACTAAGTCCACGCCCCACACTATATAAGGCCGCCTGCACTTCGGCCTAGTGTAGTGTGTTCTTGGCATGGATGGAGAGAGAGAGTGTCAATAAGGTTGAGCAGGCAGGCAGATTATTCAGTTGGTCTCGTAAATATATATATCCACTGTATCCAGTTTAGCTATATCTGACTGCAGGCCTTTCCTGATGTACTGTTTCTAATATACTTCAGGTGGTGTACACAGTATACAGTGCTGTGCACCCATAGTGCAGTTGCTCATACTTTTCTGGTAGTCAATACAGTACATCCATAGTTGTTATTAAACTTCTGCTGGTGTACACAGTACTGTGCACCCCTAGTGCAGTTGCTACTACTTTCCTGGTGGTGTACACAATACATACAGTGCAACCATAGTTGTTATTACACTTACGTTGGTGTACACAGTACTGTGCACCCCTAGCGCAGTTGCTACTACTTTCCTGGTGGTGTACACAATACACACAGTGCACCCATATTTGTTATTAAACTTCTGTTGGTGTACACAGTACCGTGCACCCCTAGTGCAGTTGCTACTACTTTCCTGGTGGTGTACACAATACATACAGTGTACCCATAGTTATTACACTCCTGTTGGTGTACACAATACCGTGCACCCCTAGTGCAGTTGCTACTACTTTCCTGGTGGTGTACACAATACATACAGTGCACCCATAGTTGTTATTAAACTTCTGTTGGTGTACACAATACCGTGCACCCCTAGTGCAGTTGCTACTACTTTCCTGGTGGTGTACACAATACATTCAGTGCACCCATAGTTGTTATTAAACTTCTGTTGGTGTACACAGTACCGTGCACCCCTAGTGCAGTTGCTACTACTTTCCTGGTGGTGTACACAGTACCATCAAATATATGTCAAACAAAAATTTCTAAAACATTAGCAGCGCTAGTGCAAAAATAGCAAATATTTAAAAATATCAATGAAATTGCAAAGAGTCCACTTAAACAAAGTATCAAATGGTGATCCACTCAGTATAAGTCCATTAAGAAAAGGCAGGTGAGTATAAACCAGACGATCGTGGAAGAAAATATTAGCAGCGATCCCAAGTCTCCATCACCACACCACTTGTGCCACAGCCCTGTACATAATCCACTTACCAGACCCTGCTGATTAACACGCTTATCAATCAAAGGGATAATCGCTGTTCACTGGACACTTTTCACAGTACACAATACAATGTAGTTTTTTTTGCTAAACAAAATTTACAGCATGTCCAGAAGGCCACCAAAGAGAGGCAGACGCTCACAGGCCACTAAAAGAGGGCAAGCAGGCTCTTTGTCTACAGTCGACAGTGCTGGTCATGGACACGGTGCATCCTCAGCACATGGCCGTGGGCACGCTTGTCCTTTTTTCCTGCAGCTGGCCGTGTTATTGAGCCACAACATGCAGAAGAGTTGGTGGAATGGATAACAAAGCCATCCTCATCCTCCTCATCCTCTGTCACCCAGGCTCAGAGTAGTTTGCCTGCCAATGCGGCTGCCAAAGTGGCTCCATGTCAACAGTCACTCCTTCCCTAGCCCCACCATCATGCACGGAGGAGTCCCCCAAACTATTCGACCACAGTGTCGGGTACATTCTGCAGGAGGATGCGCAGCGATTTGAAGGCTTTGATGATGGTTCCCAGGTTGAGGAAGCAAGTAACATCAGTCTAGAGAGAGGGGGTGCCCAAGAAGGTCAAGAAACTGGCAGTCATGTTCCCCCAACTGCAGCATACTGCCAAGTTTGCTCCAGTGATGAGGAGGGAGGGGATGATGAGGTCACTGACTCAACTTGGGTGCCTGATAGAAGAGGGGAGGAGGAGGAAGCACATCTCCAATGAGGCAGGATGCCCTCCAGGGGGCAGCTTAAGGGAAGCCACCCTATTGCATCACACTGCAGAGCTAAGCAGGTGCAGGGCGCTGCTGACTCCCCGCATATTTTGAAAAGTTCTTTGGTGTAGGCCTTTTTTGACACGTGTGCAGCAGATAGCACAATTGCTGTTTGCAACATATGTCTGAAACGTATCAAGCATGGCCAAGACAGCAGCCGCTTGGGTACCACATGCTTGACCAGACATATGACGACCTCCCATGCAGTCCGTTGGCAATAGCACTTAAAAGACCCACATCAAAGATCAAGGCGGACCTCTCCTTGCTCCTCATCAGCTGGGATCTCCAACCCCACTATACCTCCAGTCCTCTCAGAAACCTGCACTGAGAGGAATGAAGGTATAGAAATAGGTGTCCCAAGTACTTGCGGCCAATCTGCTAGCGGTACACCAACATTGGATTTTAGCAGGCAAATTTCCCTACCCCAGTTGCTAAACCGTCAAAAGAAATTTGATCCCAGCCATCCACATGCTCAGCGTCTGAATGCTAGCTTGGCCAAGTTGCTAGCACTTCAACTGCTGCCTCTTCAGCTGGTAGACTCTGCCCCCTTTCGTGAATTTGTGGAATGTGCAGTACCTCAGTGACAGGTTCCCAAACGTCATTTCTTTTCATGGAAGGCCATTCCGGCTCTCTACCGCCATGTGGAAGGCAATGTCTTGGCCTCATTGGACAGGGCGGTCAGCAGTAAGGTGCATATTACTGCTGACTCATGGTCCAGCAGGCATGGACAGGGGCGTTACCTTTCTTTCACGGTGCACTGGGCAACTCTGCTGGCAGCTGGGAAGGATGCAGGACAGGGTTCAGTATTGTTGGAGCTTGTTCCACCACCATGCCTCCAAAATGCTAGTGGTGATTCTGCCACAGCTCTCTCCTCCGCCCCCTCCTTTTCTTCTTCCTCTATGGCCTCTTCCTCTGCAGATTTCTCCTCTGAAGCAGTGGTGCTCTGTAGGCGTTCAAGGGGCTACGCAAGCACTCAGGCAAAACGATGCCATGCAGTGCTTGAGTTGGTTTGCTTAGGGGACAGGAGCCACACTGGGGCAGAGATTCTGACCGATGCCTTCAGACAATTCTTTAGTAAAATTCGGGGTTTTTAGTGAAACAAGGATTGATGATAAACCATCAGTGAAGAGTAGACACGTTTTTCCCATATTAACTCTTACAGGAGAGAATTTCCCTTCCTAGGGGTAGATTTCATCTCACTTCCTGTTGTCTCCTTCCGTTTGCAAGTAGGTGTCGTTTGTAAGTTGGATGTTTGAAAGTAGGGGCCTGCCCTATATAGTCTGCAGAAATTGGGGCCTTAGGTGTTGGTGAGGGCCTTAGCCCCCACAGTTACTCCTGGTGGGCGCAGGAATGGGCCCTGCTGTGAAATATTAGATCAAGAATTGTAATTACATGCCATTGTTGAACAGTGGTATAAAAATTGAGCCTTTGGTGGTGGTGCTGGTGCCACAACACTGTAAGTCCTCACAGTTACCCTTGGTGGGCACTGGAACGGGCCCTGCTGTGAAATATTATATTAAGAATTGTAATTACATGCACCTGTTGAACAGTGGCAGAAAAATTGAGCCTTTGGTGGTGGTAGTGGTGGTGTTGCCACAACACTGTAAGCCCTCACAGTTACTCTTGGTAGGTGCAGGAATGGGCCCTGCTGTGAAATATTAGATCAAGAATTGTAATTACATGTCCCTGTTGAACAGGGGCAGAAAAATAGGGCCTTAGGCACTGGTGGCACAACACTGAAACCCCTCACAGATACTCTAGTTGGAGCGCAGCAATGAGCCCTGCTGCAAAGTATTGCATCACAAATTGTAATTACAAGCCCCTGTTAAACAGGGGCAGCAATGTTGTTTATTCACAATACTTCTATACCTGTGTAAGGTGTTCCTTGGTTAAATTGCTTATTATTTGGATTTTTAATATTCAGTGCATAAATAAAATGAGATTTTATTGGTGTTTTGTAAAAACATTACTTTTTAGCACTTTGAAAGTCCAGTTTGGTGTCCTCATCTTTATTAATATAATTATAATTATAATTATAAGAATCTGTAAGCCCCCTTTCAAGGGGGCCCTCAGGTCTGCCCCCCCCCCGTGTGAATGAGTATCGGGTACATAGTACCCCTACCTTTTCACCAAAAAAGTAATAAAGACAACAGACACGTTTTTGACTAATGCACACTGTGCCCATCATTATATGTACAGTATCTCACAAAAGTGAGAGCACATTTTTGTAAATTATTTTATTATATCTTTTCATGTGATAACAATGAAGAAATTACGCTTTGCTACAATGTAAAGTAGTGAGTGTACAGCTTTTATAACAGTGTAAATTTGCTGTCCCCTCAAAGTAACTCAACACACAGCCATTAATGTCTAAATCGCTGGCAACAAAAGTGAGTAAACTCCTAAGTGAATATGTTCAAATTGGGCCCAAAGTCAATATTTTGTGTAGCCGCCATTATTTTCCAGCACTGCCTTAACCCTCTTGGGCATGGAGTACACCAGAGCTTCACAGGTTGCCACTGGAGTCCTCTTCCATTCCTCCATGACAACATCATAAAGCTGGTGAATGTTAGAGACCTTACGCTCCTCCACCTTCCATTAAGGGATGACCCACAGATGCTCACCTTTACCCTCAGCTTCTTTAGCAAGGCAGTGGTCACCTTGGAGGTGTGTTTGGGGTCGTTATCATGTTGGAATACTGCCCTGCGGCCCAGTCTCTGAAGGGAGGGGATCATGCTCTGCTTCAGTATGTCACAGTACATATTGGCATTCATGGTTCCCTTAATGAACTATAGCTCCCCAGTGCCTCCAGCATTCATGCAGCCCCAGACCATGACACTCCCATCACCATGCTTGACTGTAGGCAAGACACGCTTGTGTTTGTACTCCTCACCATGTTGCCGCCACACATTCTTGACACCATCTGAACCAAATAAGTTTATCTTGGTCTTATTGGTTCCAGTAATCCATGTCCTTAGTCTGCTTGTCTTCAGGAAACTGTTTGTGGGCTTTCTTGTGCATCATCTTTAAAAGAGGATTCCTTCTGGGATGACAGCCATGCAGACCAATTTGATGCAGTGTGTGGCTATGGTCTGAGCACTGACAGGCTGACCCCCCCCCCACCCCTTCAACCTCTGCAGCCATGCTGGCAGCACTCATACGTCAATTTCCCGAAGACAACCTCTGGATATGACGCTGAGCATGTGCACTCAACTTCTTTGGTCAACCATGGCGAGGCCTGTTCTGAGTGGAACCTGTCCTGTTAGACCACTGTATGGTCTTGTCCACTGTACTGCAGCTCAGTTTTAGGGTTTTGGCAATCTTCTTATAGCCTAGGCCATCTTTATGTAGAGCAAAAATTCTTTTTTTCAGATCCTTAGAGAGTTCTTTGCCATGAGGTGCCATGTTGAACTGCCAGTGACCAGTATGAGAGAGTGAGAGCGTTCACACCAAATTTAACACACCTGCTCTCCATTCATCTGACACGCCCTGACGTCAATTCTGGTTCCGGATCGCTCTGAGTGAGTTCCACGCTGGTGCGCAAGTCGCCGCCAAGCAGGAAACAGGCCGGCTGGCTCCATCTTCCTGATTCTCCTGCCTACGGATCGCTGCAGCCCACTGGGACAACACCTTGGATGGATTTCCGGACCATACAGTAACCATACCTCCCATACAGAGATACCTACGCATGTTTTCTCACAACTGTTATGTGAGTAGCCATTTGGCTGATTATACCAATAAATTCTTGTTTATTTCAACATACTGCACTTAGTCGGTGCACCTAGTTGTTTCTTATCTTTTCTTTTCTTTCCTACACCTGAGACCTTGTAACACTAACGAGTCACATGACACCCGGGAGGAAAATGGCTAATTGGGCCCAATTTGGACATTTTCACTTAGTGGTGTACTCACCTTTGTTCTCAGCGGTTTAGACATTAATAGCTGTGTGTTGAGTTATTTTAAGGGGACAACAAATTTACACTGTTATACACTCACTACTTTAGCAAAGTGTCATTTCTTCAGTGTTATCACATGAAAAGATATAATAAAATATTTATAAAAAATGTGAGGGGTGTACTCACTTTTGTGAGATACTGTACATTTTTAACACTTGTATTTTTTAAAACTCAAAAAATACACACTTTACAGTTTGTTATAAATATATATTTATTTGGCCATAATAAATAAATACAAATAAATGATACATTTAGATAAATAAATACCTGAAAAAAATTGACAATCATAAATTATGTAATGATTCAGTGACTAAATTAGCTAAATAAATAGACATAATAGAAAAAACATTTTTTTTAGTTATCAACTCAAATAGTGCTTTTCCATCCAGTGAAACAGTAAGTTCAGTTCACCAATAGCTTTAATTGCAGCTGCTTTCGTTTCCATCTGAAGAAAAATAAATAAATAAAAATTGTAATTCTTTAGGTCGAAAAATGCCACACATCCATCAAGTTCATATTTTCACAAATCCAACATTTCTGATCCAAAGGACGTAAAATGAGAAGTGGCACTCAGGTAATTAACATAATAGGGAGCCATGATGGAAGGCCCACTGCCTGTCTTAAGTTTGTGTAGTTGTGGTATGGGGTAGACCATATCAGGATTCTGACAGTTAAAGCAGTTCTCAACACTTACAGTTAATTGCAGGTATGTGCTAGTGTAGAGGTCCCACTTACAGGTGTAAGTACTTTAGCTCCCCCATCTCTATGCTTTTGATAACAATAATATTTCTTCTGAACCACAACCCCACCACTACCCTAGGTTTTAACACATTACCTCACTACTAACATAATGCCATAACTGTTATTATGAAATAAGGTACTGCTGCTATTATTCTAAAATCGTTAGTTTTGCCTGGCTGTCTCTGGCTTCAGTACTTTCTGAGTCCCTGGTACAGAATGAGCATCCACCAGCAAAATCAGAGTGAAGTCAGAACTTAATCTATGTCAGTGACTCAAATTGTGCTCATGACATTGGACCAATGGATCTAGTGACAGCCAGAGACTAGTATTTTCAGAAGCAGAAGTCACAAATGAGAGAATCTATCAGAGAGTTTCATCAGTACAATTTTCCTTTGACCCTAACACTTAACCTTACCCCATAAAATCCACCAACACTTAACTTCCTCCAACAAAAGTTAACACAGCTTTGCACTCCAAAAACCTAAACCAAGCTTTTTTTATCCTTTACCCTAAATCTTTAGTTCCTTAAACTAAATTAACCCCTAAACCAAGGCCTAATTACTCAGGTTATCACATACTATGAGTCTCTACAGCAAATCCTCACATCCTGTTTTCAGTTCTGCGCGATAAAGATACCATCATTGAGCTGACAGTGGAAAAATCTGGTGATCTCCTCCAGCTAGCGTAAATTGCTAATTGTAATATTATAGCCCAAGCTATTTTTGTAAATATAAATGATTTTCATCTGTGTTTTTAACTAGGTTAATTTTCATAAAATATAACTAAATACCTTAAAATAGTCATCCTTGAATTTCTTCATAACTGCATGGGACTGATCACCACAGGGGCACCTTAAACTATTGTGCTGTTAAGAAAAATGAATGTATAAATTCCAGAAATCACCAGACAGATAAATAATGACCTTTAGTGGTTTAATATCTTAGCTGTAAAGATACTTACACATTCTTTCAGTGATTTATTTACACCTAGTATGGAATTGGCCAAGTGGGTAACATCTTTATGTTGCTGGATTAAAATGGATTCTACTTCTGGAAAAACATTGGAGATATAGAAATTCCCTAATCTGAGCAGAAAGCAGCATCTTTCAGAATGCTAAATTTGAAGACAAAATCCACAAAGACAAATCACACATAAGTGAAACATTCTTGATTGCATTGTTTTACAAACTCAAAAGATATATTTATCCATATATAAATATATATGCTCACCTGTATCTGTTTTAGCTCATTTGTCTTTAGTAGGCTTACATCTGTAATTAGGTCCTTGTCATGCTGCAAAATCAAATTGTCAAACACAAATGTTGTTGTTAATATTATAGTTATTTTATTATTATACGGGGCTTTGAAATATATACAGTATGGCACCAACAGTTTGTACATTAGTATTTGCACATTCAAAGCTAACTCTTAGAGCCTTTATCATACAATGTAACATTTTTTTTCCCTTTTCATTCTTTGCCAGTAACGTTAAATTTGGCCTTAGGGGGCCAAATGACAAAAAAAAAAACTTACTGAGATTCTAACCCTTCTCTGTTCTAAAACTAGAGGATAAAAAAAAAAGGTTTTTCTTCAAGTACACAAAGTTATTTTAGTAAAGCACCAAACATATTCCTGCTTTTGTGTTGTGCAATGTTTGTGTATTATAGATATAATATAATATAGATATTGGTCCAAAACTATTCAGAAACTTACAGTTATGCCACTTAACACCATATTACCATATCAACGGTTTTCTCTGTTTGGCCCCTAGAGTAGCTGGGCAATCCTGGCTGTTTGCAATTTTTAAGTGTATGCGAACGCTAACAATAAATGTATTTTATTTAGTGCTTTGTTATATCTGCTCATAAAAATGCAAAAAAAAAAGCCTTGCTGATTCTTCCAGGAATCCAGTGCTGTCCTGTGTCATGTGCACTACACAGTGTTTTTTTACTCATTACCAGTGCTATCTACATTCTCCTCTGCGAACTACAGAATACCTCACCCTATGTATTGGGAGATAAAAGGAGAAAGGTGTTCTGTGACTCTAACACACCTGTCCAAGGACAATATAGTGAGTGTCACCCTAGGACAGGGAATGTGGTATTGCCAGGGTCACTGTGTGATTACAAGGGGAAATTTCTTGAAAAAAGAAAACTAATGCAACCACTACATCTAAGGACTGGTAATCTAAAATATACAAACTTTTTGTTTGTGTGTTTAGATTCACTTTATTTACTGATTTGGATGCAATAAAATCATCCTTGGAACATTTCTGAGGCCTTTAATAAGAAAATCTGTCACTGAGACAAATATTTGATCCAAAATTGTACTGGTAATGCATGCATATATATTTAAGGCTTTTAGGCTATGCTCAATCCTTATATGGAGCATACCATTCTAAACAAAATAAGCTACTGGCTACAACAACTGAAACATATGTTTCTCACCCCTTAACTACTTAAAGAATGAGCACCCCTATCCTCCTAAACATTCTAGGATACATTTGTCATTGCAAAGGCCAGACAATCAAAGTTGTTTTTTTTTATTTTGGAGAAAAATATTGGCAACCAGCAAACATATCAGAAATAAATAAGAGAGAGAAAAACATATTAACGAATGCAGGTAGAATAGCAGAGTGATATAATCTAGATTTTTTTTTTAATTTGCTTTAAGTAGTCCAGTAAGCCAACCCAGTAGGCTGAAAGTAGAACTATAGGCAAAACTTTTTTTTTCCATTTTGGATACAGGATTGGAGGGTTATAACCCCTGCAAGGTTTTTTTTGGCATTGTTGCCCCATTGGAGAGATTTACCCTCACTTCATGTCCCATAACCTAACGGGACGTGAGAGGAAATCCCTGCAAATTAAGGGAATCTCTTGGGGACCCTCAAGTCACCAGAACTAGTATCCTCATTGAAAGATTTCCTCTCTATTACTGTTCAATGGACAACCCCAAATTTGGGATTTTATTTTACTTTCAATGATAATGGTAAACAGGGCAAATAGAGAGGGTGAATCTCCCTAATGGGGACACAGACAGCAATAAAAACAGACAGGTGTTCTAATCCCTCTCCCCTCTATCTAAAAACAAATGAAGAAAGTACACACACAAATTTACTGTACTAATTTATACTTACCAACATTTCCTTGAGTGTCCCAAAATATCTTTCAAATTCTCTGATATCAGCAGTAATAGAACAATGAAATTTGTTTGCATTTGAGGATGGCATTGTCAGGAGAAGGATCACAATAAGAAGCTGAAGGGGGGTAGTAAATAATGATTCCATAGTAAAGTGGAAAAATGAACGCCACCTGAAACTGTGCATACATAAAATTAAAAATTTATTTTAATGTGTATATGTACTCAACAAGAGGCTTCCTACAATATAAATGTTGGATCAAATGGTAAAGAATAAAGCGAAAAAATAAAAAGCAATGCAAATATAATAAAAGGAGTGAGATAAAAAAATATTATATAGTATTATTATAAATTATTATTTTAAATATTATTACCGGTATTTAATGCAGAAAATAAATGCTGAGCAGCTCACCTAAGCTTAGTTACTTCAAGTAAAAATGTTGGGAATAGTGGTTATAAGTGTAGGTTGTATTTCTCTCTTATATACTAAGGTACACTTCCTCAAATATCAAGGTATGAATTTGTAGCACCTGTATGTGTTTCTGCAGGTTTTGAAAGAAAAATTCCACTCATGACTAAGATCCCTCATCAAGTCCCAGGAAAAAAATTCAAATCTAGCAACCAGATGAATTGTTTTAGTAATAATTATGACACATGAAAATTTCCAGGAAAATTAACACACTTTAAAAATGATTTTACAATCTATGTACATTATGTTAATATTTCAAAAAGAGAGCCTGTGAGAACTAATTAAAAGTTAACAGTTTTGACTAAAATGGTACCTGCATATTAATATGGGATTAGTTTATATATAGGATCACAAGGCTGGGAAGAGGAACCGGATACTGTGCAAGAGATGGACAAAATTTTCCAACACCAGTAAAGTCTCAAGCAATGTGTATCTTAAAGGTGTAATATATACACTGCTTAATGGTGCTCTCATACTCCCTTGAGGATTTCTTTCTCTGCCATTCAATTCCTTTCATTGATGTTTTTTGGAGGGATCATGCAAACTTGTTTAGTGGCACTTCTCTACTAAATAGTTTAAGGTGAAAATGACTCCATCAGTAGGGGGTGTGCCTGTGTCCAAAGGTATGTATTATACCACTGCATTTTGGAATGTTTATTGAAGATTCCACGACAGTCAATGCATTTCAGGGATTTGTGACCCCTTCCTAAGGGCTAATAAATAAACATTTGATATTAATGATTATACTGTTAACATATAATTCAATATTAATTATTATAATGAAAAAATACTATTACATAAAATATATGTAAAGTATATAATTCAACATCTGAACATGCTGTAATTCACAGAAATAGTTGTAATTCACAGAAAATTAAGAAATTCTAATTATATACCTCCAACCAGGAAATTAGATAACAGGTTTTTGGCGAATCGGCATCATGGTACGTGGTCGCTTTAGGGGGTGCGTGTGACGCTGGACCCGATGCGGGTGGCCGGCAGTCGCGATGCCTGCTGGCCACCCGCGATCGCTCCTGACAGGGACAGAACAGAGATCTGTCAATGTAAACAGGCAGATCTCCGTTCTGTCAGGGGAGGAGAAACAGATCTGCTGCTCCTAAAGATTAGGAAAAGCGATCGGTCTCCTCCTCCAGGCAGTCCCATCCCCCCACAGTTAGAACACACATGAGGGAACACATTTAACCCCTTAATTGCCCCCTAGTGTTAACCCCTTCCCTGCCAGTGACATTTATACAGTAATCAGTGGCTATTTTTAGCTCTGATCGCTGTATAAATGTCAGTGGTCCCAAAAAAGTGTCAAAAGTGTCCAATCTGTCTGCCGCAATGTCGCAGTCCCGCTAAAAATCACTGATCGCCACCATTACTACTAAAAAAAAAAATTAATGATAAAAATGCCATAAATCTATCCCCTATTTTGTAGACGCTATAACTTTTGCGGAAACCAATCAATATACGCTTTTTGCGGGTTTTTTTACCAAAAATATGTAGAAGAATATATATCGGTCTAAACTGATGAACAAATGTGTTTTTTTTACATTTTTTATGGGATATTTATTATAGCAAAAAGTATAAAACATTGTTTTTTTTTTTCAAAATCGTCGCTCTTTTTTGTTTATAGAGCAAAAAAAAAGCAGAGGTGATCAAATACCACCAAAAGAAAGCTATATTTGTTTGAAAAAAGGACGTCAATTTTGTTTGAGTACAGCATCACAGGACTGCGCAATTGTCAGTTAAAGTGACGCAGTTCCCTATCGCAAAAAAGGGCCTGATCATTAAGGGGGCAAATCCTTCTGGTCCTTAAGTGGTTAAAAGCGTGATGCATAACAAGGCTGTTTATGTTTTTACACATATTTCTGAAAGTTGTGATATACTTTTTGTCTATGCACACTCACATTTAAATATCCTACCCAGCAGTCAATGATATCCTCTCTGATATCTAACAAACATAATTATATATACGGTACTCTCTCACATCTATACCAATAACAAAGTGCTACATAACATAATATATACAGTCAAAAATAAAGTGCTTCTGTTTTATACTGACTTGTTTAATTTATGGTAGTATAAAACAGAAGCACTTTATTTATTAATGTATATAAGATCATACTATATTGCACTTTGGTATTGGCATAGATGTAATAAAGAGCTGTTTGTTCCATTATATTACTGGAAGCTGAATAAAAACAAATTACACTAAGCTGTCATTTTTATTTAACTACTTTGCCTTTCATGTACATTCACACCCCATGGACCAGATCAATTTCGGCTATGGATCTGTTTGTTTGGCAATATGTTTCTCATTAAGATAACAAGGTAACACATATATTGTTTTTTTAAGGACAAACAAAGCTTTCTTTTTCATGATATTGTTTTGCAATATATATTTTTTTCCTAATCCTTAAAAAATAAAACCTAATAAAACTAAACAAAATGCACTTTTTATTTATTTTTTATTTTTTTTAGCAGTGTTAGTTTAAAAGTAAGTATTGTTACTGCAGTTTAAACATTTTTCTGTTATTTATCCTGTTTAAAATTACACTAAACTTATGATTCTAGTACAAAGCATTGTGAAGTTATTTACAAATGAAATAAAGTGTGTGTGTGTGGGGGGGGGGGGGGGGGGGAGTATTTTGCTGGGTTTTTTTTAATGTAAAATGTATAAATAGATGTTAACGGTATAAAAATATTAACAAACAAATCCAAAAAAAGTTTAAACAATAATCAGTAATAAAATATAAAAACAAAAAAATCAGCAGGAAAATAATAATTGAATGATGAAGGAGAATACGGAGTTAATTAGGGCTGTTTAGAGTACATTAAGGGTTAATAAGGGATTAAACAGAGGAACATTTAAAAAAAAATAAAAAATCACTTTTCAGGGTTAGTTTAACTAACATAATCTTCAGATTGAAGTCCATCCCCTTGATCTGCAGATGAATGAACAATATGTTACATTGTATCTTTCTATAGCATCTGAGCAAGAATTATTTATAAATACTGTAAGACTATGTTTTTTTACAGCTATTGGTCCGTACACACTAGAAAATCAGGCAAACATTTTTGTGTGAGGAACGATCGTACAATTTTCTGATAGTGTGTACACAACTTTCTTCAGCCAATTCTGATCTTCCGAACGTAAATTACTGAAGGGACAAACGCCAATTTTTTTTTTTTTGTACGGTAACAGAACAAATGATTTTCGTATAATGCATACCGTTTTCGTACAATTTTCGTATTGTGCATGATTAGAAACAACAAATTAGAAAAAAAGTCTTTGTCGTATGAGGATTTTCATTATTTCTATCCTCGGTTTCGACTTGCTGTGAAACATCGAGGAAAACCGGTCGATCGTTAGCCTGATTTTCTCATATCGTGTACGGGCCATAAAGCTGCCAACCTTCTCTGTGTACACAACAATGCCAGTGTTTCATCAGATTAGGCGACCCATCAGAATTTGTAACGGAAGAGACGTTTCATTGCTGCCATCTTGCTACACCCCACACTTGTCCACAGTAAGGATACAGTGAGAAGGCAGCAAGTGGACATTTCTAGTGAAATTCAGTATTTTGAAATCCCTCAGGCTGTTCTGATGTTCATTTTTAAAAGCAGCGGTGTTCTGTCATATTAGCAAACCTGTGAGATCAGCAGGCTTGCTGCTGTTTTTAAAATTCAACATCTAAACAGTCAGATGGATTTTTAAATACTGCATTTCACTATATAAGCTTTGTTTACTGTTAAAAATAAGTGTGAAATGCAAAACTCCGGTGGGTGTAACAAGATGTCCGCTTGTCGCCTTCTCACTGTATCCTTACTGTGGAGTGCGGGGTGCAGCAAGATATCGCTGACGGAACTTCACTTCCGTTACAAATTCTGACGGGTCGCCTAATCTGACGAAACATCAGCTTTGATTAGACATGGTTGTTTACTGGGAGAGGGGGTTCTGTCAAACAGACAGAGAGCTTGGATGTGCTACACATCCAAGCTCTCTGATGTACAGTACAGTGTGTACTCTTTTTAGGCGTGTGTGTGTAGCACGCCCAAAGTCTGCAAACATGACAGAGAAAAAAAGCACCCAAATATTGATACATTCATTCATCTATACCTTACAGTGACCATTTTGGATGTCAGATATTAATATTTACAGAGTGATCAGACAGGTTCTACATCAGGACTGTGCAGCAGGCTTCCTGAAGTCAGATCAATCTCTGGAGCCTGCTGTAGCTAAAACTGACAGGGCTAATTAACACCATCCCAGCATAGGGAACATCTGACAACAAAAAATGGCAAAGAGTTTACAAAATCTGTTAGTAAATAAATAAATAGATAAAGTGTACTAATTGGTCCTAATAAACAATAATCATTGATTATCTTTTGTATCCCATTATAGTGTTATTTATGCAGTACTTGTCACAAAACAATAAAAAGATTATGTCTGCTCACTTTGCCAAGACATTAAAAATATGAGTGAGTCTTAGCAGTTTAGAAATTATAACTGTACATGGATCAAACATCATATGTGCAAAAAAATGTAAAAATTCCCTTGTGATGCAGGAAAAACAGAAAAAATGGTTTGTCACCAAAGGTAATGTTATTGAAAAGTGACAAAGATGCTTTGTCACTTCAGGAAGCCAGTAGTAGACTGCCTGTCATCTGGTGTGACCAGATTTGCTGAATACACAAGAGATATGCACACAGTTCAAATCAAAGAGATACAATTTATTTGTGAGCGCACAACATACATAACATAACACATGTGGCATATATATATATATATATATATATATATATATATATATATATATATACACAATATATATACAGTATATAAAAAAGCAATAACCAAACAAGTGTGTAGAGTGGAACTAACTACAGTAACTAATTACTTACCTACAATTGCAGGGAAACAGGTAAAGGGAATCATGGCAAAGCAAAGGTGGGTTGGGAAGACTGGTCAGAGCACATCAAGATGGTTACAAGTACAGGCCCATCTGCAGCACTAATCTCTCTTCCTCTTCTCATAGAACAGACTCACCCTTTGAGGAAGGAGCAGGAAGTGTAGCCAAACTATGCCGTGTATGTCTATGGACACGCAAAGCCCGGCCAGGAAAAATTGCCTATACAGGTGCCCCCCTGGCTTGCTGAGGGGACACTTGGAGATGAGGAGGAAACGAAAGCATGGGCAGGGGACTGAAAAAGAAGAGGTAAGCCACCGATGTGTGCAATACAATTGCAGAGAGCAGGTAAGTGTAACATCTTATTTATTTTACAAGAAAAAATAAAAATTACCTTTACAACCACTTTAATTTGATTTCACGTTTGCCATAAGTTAGAAGTAAAGAAAAAGTGAGAAATTTAATGCTGCGAGCAATAAAATACAGTTAATATAAATGTACAAAACCACATAAACCACATCATTGTTTGGTCTTTCCTGAGTGTTTCTTTCACTTTCCTTGCGATACATGGGAAACTTTCAAAAAAAAACAAAAAAAAAACATTACTTCCTACCATAGAAAACAGTGACAGTATGTTGTAAACCTTCATCTTTTCATTCATATTGTAATAATGGGAAACAATCGGGTCAATTCACTAATGTTTACTGCATACGATAACATGCTCACGTGACTCATTTGCATAAATTATTGCAGGCAGTAAAAAAAGTCCAATTCTCAAAAAAAAAAAAAAAAAAATGACGTTAATGTGGTATTTACTGCAAAATGAAAAATGTGTGGGTAAAAATCACCAAAAAAAATGCATTATGCTCTTAAGTCCAATTCACCAACGGAACAGAGAGTAAAAAAAATGTGATATTTATCACCAGGGTTTTGCTGGCGGTATCACATGCAGTATTTGTCAGAAACAGTGTGGGGGTCCCCCCAAATAGCTGGATGATATGGAGTGGGTCGGGAAGCCGGCCGCCAGGTCCTTCACAACAGATGACTCATCAGCTGTCAGTGGGTTCCCCGCTGGCAGCTGAATGTGAAGAAAATATGCTGGCAATTAAAAATTATGAAAAAAAACGGTGTGGGTTCCCCCAATGCATAAAAGGCCCTTCGGGTCTGGTATAGATTTTAAGGGGAACCCCACACCAAAATAAAAAAAAATGCAGTTGGGTCTCCCCCAATATTCATACCAGACCCTTATCTGAGTTTGCAGCCTGGCAGGTCAAGAACGGGATGGGCCAGAGGTTTTTTTTTTTCTTATTTTTTGGGTGAGGCAGTGCAGCAGGCATTGTGATTGACATTGGATCTACTTCAGGGGACAGTTTTTTTTACATTTTTTTATTAAAGAAATTGTCAAAATGTGTGTATGTGTTTATATTTCTTTTTTACACTGTTTTCTGGTGAATGAGTAGGGGTACAATGAAAAAGGGGGCTGCCAGATTCCAAGAAGTCCTCGGGAAGAAGCCCTTGTCCTCATCAAAGTTGAGACAAGATGCTTTGGGGTGGGGGCTCTGCTCCCATGCTCCTGGCCGATGATATCACAAGGGGGTGGGGCCCCCCCATAACATAACCAGGTGACTGCTCCCCTTAGCTATTTAAGTGTCAGACAGCAGAGCAGGCAGCCTTCATTGGGGCCGGAGGGTTTTTTTCTTCATTTTTGGGTGCAGTGGTGCAGTGGTGATGCGGGAGTCATGATTGATGTTGGATCTACTTCAGGGGACATTTTTTTTTTTACATATTTTAATAAAGGGATTGTCAAAAACTTTGTGTGTTAATTCTTTTTAATGCTTTTTTTGGTGAATGAGTACAGTGAGTACAATGTACTCCATACTCATTCATATGGGGGAGGGCCGGGAAATGGGGGCCCCCTTGTCAAAGGGGGCGTCCAGATTCTGATAAGTCCCCCGCCCGCAGACCCCCATCGACATGGGGACAAGGTGCTTTGGGGTGGGGGGGCAGAGACCCTCCCACCCCAAAGCACCCCCCTATGTTTAGGGCATGTGAGCTGGTATGGTCCAGGAGAGGGGCACTCGCTCGTCCCCTCCCTTTCCTGACCTGCTGGGCTGCATGCATGGGTCTGGTGTGGATTTTGGGGGGACCCCACGCCTTTTTTAATGTGGGGTTCCCCTTAAAATCCATACGAGACCCAGAGTGCCAGATATGCATGGGGGGGCAGGACACCACACTGTTTTTATTCATAATTTTTAATTGCTGGCATGTTTTCTTTACATTCAGCTGTCAGTGGGGAACTGCCCCAAAGATGTTGCTTGCAGGAGTTTTTTTCCCGTCCCACAAGCCCACCACATTAGTGTGAAAGCACTCAGGCTTTCACACTGGGGAGGTACGAGAGGCAGTTTTCAGGCGCTTTACAGGCACTATTTTTAGCGCTAAAATGCCTGAAAACTGCCTCGGTGTGAAAGGGGTCTAACTCTTATTGAATTGACCCTCAAGTCATTTAACCGGTTCCGGACCAGCCGCCGCAGTAATACTGTGGCAGGTTGGCCCGGCTGTGCAAAGCGTCATAGTTGTACGTCGCACGGCCAGTGGGGGGCCGCTACGAACAGATTCGATCCAGAACCGATCAATCCCCAGGGCAATGGTATCTGGCCTGGACCTGGTGATCGCTCCTAGCGAATTAGATCCTTCCTCTGCATGTGTAAGTGTAAACACAGCAGGGGAAGTGATGTCATCCCTCCTCTTGCCGGTCTTTTCCGTTTCCGTTTCTGTTCCGACCGAGGAGAGAAGACATCCCAAAGTAAGTGCACCAACACTACACTGACACCAGTCCACGTAGGTACACTTGCCACCCCCGATCACCCTACCAGTTAACCCCTTCACCCCCTGTCACTGTGTCACCCAGTGCAGTGTTCAGATTTTTTTTTTGATCGCTGTACTGGTGTCATTAGTGACAAAAATCAGTGTTAGGGTACTTAGTGTAGGCCCAGATAGGTCTAGGGACTCCCCTAACCCCCCCTAATAAAGGTTTAATCCGTTGATCACCCCCTGTCACCAGTGATCACTGTATAAGTGTCATGGGTGACGCTGGTTAGCTAGTTTATTTTTTATAGCGTCAGGGCACCCGCCGTATTTTACCTAAATAAAGGTATATCCCCCTGATCACCTGGCGGGTGATATAGGTTTTAGTGTCAGTCAGAGTCTGCGTCGCCCCAGGCAGCGTCAGATTAGTGCCAGTAGTGCTAACACCCACGCATGCACCATACACCTCCCTTAGTAGTATAGTGTCTGAAAGGATTGATATCTGATCTAATCAGATCTATACTAGTGTCCTCAGCAGTTTAGGGTTCCCAAAAATGCAGTGTTAGCAGGATCAGCCCAGATACCTGCTAGTACCTGCGCATAGCTCCCAACTGTCCCTGATTTGGAGGGACTGTCCCTGATTTGGAGCAATGTCCCTCTGTCCCTCTTTGCCACTCATTTGTCCCTCATTTTGATCTGATCTATACAGTTGTACTTTTTGTCCTTCAAAACCTGTTTCCCAGAGCTAAACCTTTCATCCAAATTCTAAATTGCTGCATTTGTAAATATTTAAAGCCAATATAAAGGAATAGTGGTAGTAAAAAAAAAGGCCTTGTGGATTTAATTAACCTTTTTTTTTGTTTAACTCTCCTTTAAGGGGGCGTGACAAGGGGCATGTCCTATGCCTACATACATTTGCTAGTAGTAGGTGTCCCTCATTCCCATCTCAAAATGTTGGGAGGTATGCCTGAGTTTAGCCCCTCTGCCCAGCCCAGCCCACCCAAGTGCAGTATCAATCGATCACTGTCACTTACAAAACACAACACACATAACTACAGTGTTCGCAGAGTCAGGCCTGATCCCTGCGAACACTAATGCCCCATACACATGGTTGGATTTTCCGACGGAAAATGTGCGATCGGAGCGTGTTGTCGGAAATTCCGACCGTGTGTGGGCTCCATCGAACATTTTCCATCGGATTTTCTGACACACAAAGTTTGAGAGCAGGCTATAAAATTTTCCGACAACAAAATCCGATCTCGTCAATTCCGACCGTGTGTGGACAATTCCGACGCACAAAGTGCCACGCATGCTCAGAAGAAGTTCCGAGACGGAACATCTCGGTCTGGTAAAATTAGCGTTCGGAATGGATACAGCACTTTCGTCACGCTGCAATGTTTTAAATTGTTTAATACAGCACACTCTCTTCTTCTTTATAATGTGAGAAGAATGAAGTAGTTTTGCTGCTCATATTCACACAGACCTCTCACAAACTTCTTTATTTATTATTTATCGTGATTACCTCAATATATTTTGATTTGTCACATTTGACCAAATTTCTTTTTTGTTGTTTTATTTTTGTTTTGTATTTTTTTCAAGGCTGATTTTTTTTTTTAGTTTTGTTTTGTATTTTTTTCAAGGCTGATTTTTTTTTTTTTTTTGGGTTTGTATTTTTTCAAGGCTGATGTATTTTTTTAGTTTTTTGGGGTTTTACTCCATAATATTTTTGTGTGTGTTTTGTGTGTCAAGTTATCACAACACAATTGATATCTTGTATTATTTAATCTCAAGGAGATTGTTTGGTGTCCCTTGTTAATTTCACATTGTAGTTTTGAAATGTACTTGCCTCCTCACAAACTGTCCTTTTTGAAGGAAAACACACATAGGCGAGTATAATTGAACCAAAAATTCTTTTATTAAGGGCTCAGAACCAAACAAAGAGGGAGGCAACGCTGGAGAAACAGCAGATATTGGCGAAGCCTTTGGCCTCCAGGGCACACATCAATTATTTTACTGCAAAATTGGTGGCCTGAGGAGTCCATATCTAAGGGAGTGCAGTCTGGTCCAGAACTCCAAGAGATCATGAAAGCAGCAGATGACATCTGTGTCCCCAGGCTGTGGTACTACAAGAGACTGCATCTTTTGTCAGACCAGACTGAACCCAGGGCCATCACTCTC